>NC_064629.1:915565768-915868712 GCF_023864275.1 Schistocerca cancellata
CGATGTTAACAAATTTCTCTTCTTCACAAACGCTTTCCTTGCCATTGCCAGTCTACATTTTACATCCTCTCTACTTCGACCATCATTAGTTATTTTGCTCCCAAAATAGCAAAACTCCTTTACTACTTTAAGTGTCTCATTTTCTAAACTAATTCCCTCAGCATCACCCGACTTAATTCGACTACATTCCATTATCCTCGTTTTGCTTGTGTTGATGTTCATCTTATATCCTCCTTTCAAGACACTGTCCTTTCCGTTCAACTGCTCTTCCAAGTCCTTTGCTGTCTCTGACAGAATTACAATGTCATCGGCGAACCTCAACATTTTTATTTCTTCTCCATGGACTTTAATACCTACTCCGAATTTTTCTTTTGTTTCCTTTACTGCTTGCTCAAAATACAGATTGAATAACATCAGGGAGAGGCTACAACACTGTCTCACTCCCTTCCCAACCGCTGCTTCCCATTCATGCCCCTCGACTCTTATAAGAGCCATCTGCTTTCTGTACAAATGGTAAATAGCCTTTCGCTCTCTGTATTTTACCCCTGCCACCTTTGGAATTTGAAAGAGAGTATTCCAGTCAAGATTGTCAAAAGCTTTCTCTAAGTCTACAAATGCTAGAAATGTAGGTTTGCTTATCCTTACTCTATTTTCTAAGATACGTCGTAGGGTCAGTATTGCCTCACGTGTTCCAACATTTCTGCGGAATCCAAACCGATCCTCACCGAGGTCGGCTTCTACCAGTCTTCCCATTCGTCTGTAAAGAATTCGCGTTAGTATTTTGCAGCTGTGACTTATTTAACTGATAGTTCGGTAATCTTCACATCTGTCAACACCTGCTTTCTTTGGGATTGGAATTATTATATTCTTCTTGAAGTCTGAGGGTATTTCGCCTGTCTCATACATCGCGCTCACCAGATGGTAGAGTTTTGGCAGGACTGGCTCTCCCAAGGCCTTCAGTAGTTCCAATGGAATGTTGTCTAGTCCCGGGGCCTTGTTTTGACTCAAGTCTTTCAGTGCTCCGTCAAACTCTTCACGCATTATCGTATCTTCCATTTCATCTTCATCTACATCCTCTTCCATTTCCATAATATTGTCCTCAAGTACATCGCCCTTGTTTAGACCCTCTATATACTCCTTCCACCTTTCTGCTTTCCCTTCTTTGCTTAGAACTGGGTTTCCATCTGAGATCTCGATATTCATACAAGTGGCTCTCTTTTCTCCAAAGGTCTCCTTAATTTTCCTGTAGGCTGAATCTATCTCACCCCTAGTGAGATAAGCCTCTACATCCTTACATTTGTCCTCTAGCAATCCCTGCTTAGCCATTTTGCACTTCCTGTCGATCTCATTTTTGAGACGTTTGTATTCCTTTTTGCCTGCTTCATTTACTGCATTTTTATATTTTCTCCTTTCATCAATTAAATTCAATATTTCTTCTGTTACCCAAGGATTTCTACTAGCCCTCGTCTTTTTACCTACTTGATCCTCTGCAGCCTTCACTACTTCATCCCTCAGAGCTACCCATTCGTCTTCTACTGTATTTCTTTCCCCCATTCCTGTCAATTGTTCCCTTATGCTCTCCCTGGAACTTTGTACAACCTCTGGTTTAGTCAGTTTATCCAGGCCCCAAATCCTTAAATTCCCACCTTTTTGCAATTTCTTCAGTTTTAATCTACAGTTCATACGCAATAGATTCTGGTCAGAGTCCACATCTGCCCCTGCAAATGTCTTACAATTTAAAACCTGGTTTCTTAATCTCTGTCTTACCATTACATAATCTATCTGATACTTTTTAGTATCTCCAGGATTCTTCCATGTATACAACCTTCTTCTATGATTCTTGAACCAAGTGTTAGCTATGATTAAGTTATGCTCTGTGCAAAATTCAACCAGACGGCTTCCTCTTTCATTTCTCTCCCCCAATCCATATTCACCCACTATGTTTCCTTCTCTCCCTTTTCCTACTCTCGAATTCCAGTCACCCATGACTATTAAATTTTCGTCTCCCTTCACTTCCTAAATAATTTCTTTTATCTCATCATACATTTCATCAATTTCTTCATCATCTGCAGAGCTAGTTGGCATATAAACTTGTACTACTGTAGTAGGCATGTGCTTCGTGTCTATCTTGGCCACTATAATGCGTTCACTATGCTGTTGGTAGTAGCTTACCCTCACTCCTATTTTTTTTATTCGTTATTAAACCTACTCCTGCATTACCCCTATTTGATTGTGTATTTATAACCCTGTATTCACCTGATTGAAGTCTTGTTCCTCCTGCCACCGAACTTCACTAATTCCCACTATATCTAACTTCAACCTATCCATTCACATTTTTAAATTTTCTAACCTACCTGGCCGATTAAGGGATCTGACATTCCACGCTCCGATATGTAGAACGTCAGTTTTCTTTCTCCTGAGTAGTCCCCGCCCGGAGATCCGAATGGGTGACTATTTTACCTCCAGAATATTTTACCCAAGAGGACGCCATCATCATTTAACCGTACAGTAAAGCTGCATTGCCTCGGGAAAAATTACGGCTGTAGTTTCTCCTTGCTTTCAGCTGTTCGCAGTACCAGCACAGCAAGGCCGTTTTGGTTAGTGTTACAAGGCCAGATCAGTCAATCATCCAGACTGTTGCCCCTGCAACTACTGAAAATGCTGCTGCCCCTCTTCAGGAACCACACGTTTGTCTGGCCTCTCAACAGATACCCCTCCGTTGTGGTTGCACCTACGGTACGGCCATCTGTATCGCTGAGGCACACAAGCCTCCCCACCAACGGCAAGGTCCATGGTTCACGTCTTATAACTTGAAATTTCTAACACCAATTGTACACGGTGATTTTTCACCGTCTACAATCTCAAGACATTGATCGATGAGAGGATACGGAAGAAATAAGGTATAATGAAATGCATGGTTTCCTAGGTAGAGACAAATCATACATTGTTACAAGCCTACGGTCTAATACGCGCTGCTCTATGCAGCCACAGTTACAGTATGCACGGTTTCCTCCTAGGAGGTGGTACTTTTCCCCATACGTTATGCCCTAGCACACTCTCCTGCCGTAGTCATTGACAATGATGTCGCCGAGTCACTTCTCTTACTGGCTTATCTTGTAGTGGATGTGATATAGAGTTGTACACAGTGGTGCGGTAGTCGAATCGAAAGCTTGTCGACATGTTGTTTACTTAAGGAAAGGCAAACGGCAACTGGCGGCGGGCAGCAAGGTTGTATCAGGAGACCTATCCCCGCTGACAACAACCACAGCATTCATTGTTTGCAACAGTGTTCCGCCGTTTGTCTGAGACAGGGTCGTTTCAGAAAGCAGGAAATCATGAAGGACGTACCCGAAATGTTCGGACACCAGACTTGGGGGAAAATTTGATTAACACTGTGGAAGACGACCGCTCTGTCAGTACCAAGCAGTTGGCCCACCATTACAGGGTAAGCCAGACGGACATCTGGAACATTCTCGATGACAATTTGAGAGATGGCATGAGCCCCCTCTCATATTTCTATCTTACGATTTTCCTCTCTAATTGCATGCAGTGAAAAGTCGCTGTTCCTTCACACGCGGACTTCCCACGCAGCGTCTCTCGTCACCCGGGTGGTCCGGTGACAGGCGGGCTCTGCTGATCTGGAAAGGGTTAAGCCGACGGGTGTGAGGAAGTCGAGTGAATGCATTGCAGACGCCGAAATTGTCAAAAGACACGCCCGGAGGGGTCTGAAGTAGCGGCTGGGCTAGAGGTTCCGTTACTTCGCAGAAACTTAGCGAAAACACTTTCTGGCGGGCTACCAGCGAGGCGTGGGAATGACTTGTGTACCCAGGCAGTTGTGGCGGGAAAATTCCCGCGCTTTCTGCAAAATAGTAACTGTCATTGACTTGCTCAGGGCATAGCTCCGTGACGTAGCAAAATCAGCGCAGAAATTGGCGCCAAGAATCTCCATTGGTGGAATGGTAGTGCTCCGGCAATAGAGTGGAATTTTCCGCCGGTTTTCGAGTTGCTGATTGGAACGTTTAACCACGGCCGCTGTCGTGGGGGCGGGAATGTTGTGTGTTCGGCCTGTATGGGTGCTCTAGGTAGTCGGCTCTCGCCTTTCGGTCGAGGACGTCGAAGCAACCAGCCATCGCCTCCGGTACGCCAGATTGTGTTCTGGCAGTTAAGAAGACAGTTTGGTAATGTATGTCCGCAGCACCGGCAGATAGAGATTTTCCTAGGTGATAATCAGAGCTCAGCAGAGCGCGCCTGTTCGTCTTTTTCTAACTTTGTTCTGTCTTGAGTAGCAGCCATTAATGTTGGGTTAGCTGTGTGTCTCCCTTAAGATTTGAGTGGCAAGGAATTGGCTCCACATACCACTTCGTCTTAAACCTCACAATCTAGTTTAGGGACAACTTCACCTTCATGGCGTTTGTTTGAGTATCCAATTTGAGCCAATTTGATGTATTATAAATGTTTCATGTGTTTTTGTTTATTATTTTGTGTTTAGTCTTAATAAATCATATTGTTATTTTGCACAGAACTTTCATTCTGTTAATCGGTAGAGCAACCCATCATTTCTCACTACGTTAATGAAACCTTCCTTTATTTAAGTTATTTATCAAATTAAATTATTGCAGGTGCCAAACTCTTTTCTACTCCACTTGCAGGGTGGATTACAGTCAGTTCGCGTATATTTTTTAATCCATGTGCAACAGCAAAAGTCGGAGTTAGAATAGGGGGGCTTAGAGCATCATTTACATATGGAGATTCTAGAAGAATTTAGTGTTAAATACACTGCTTGCACCGGCACCTCGCAAATTGTAACTACCCTTATCACTTACAGCGTCTGCAGTGCTTACCAGCGACAGACTTTCCACATCGGGAGCAGTTTTGTCACTGCTTTCTTCACGAGGCAACAACGATTCCAGGATTTGTGTCATCTATCCTACTCACAGATGAGGCGACATTTACGAGGAGCGGTAGCTTCACCTTTCATAACACTCATCTGTGGAATAGTATGCATAACCCCCATGGTATGTTCAAAAAGTGTGCGAATTCCTAAGGGACCACCTGCTGAGGTCATCTGTCCCTAGACTTACACATTACTTCAACTAACTTAAACTAACTTACGCTAAGGACAACACAGACGCCCATGCCCGAGGGAGGTCTCGAACCTCCAGCGGGAGGGACCGCGCAATTTGTGACATGACGCCTCTAACGGCGTAGCCACTCCATGCGGCCCCATGGTACGGTGACAGCATCGGTGCAGGCGGAGTGTGTGCACCGGGATAATTGGCGACAGAATTTTGGGACCAGTCTTCCTTCCACATCGCCTAACAGGCCGAAACTATCGGCGTTTCTTGAGGATGACTTTGCCCCCCCCCCTCCTCCCTCTGCTGTAAGAAGTGCCGTCGATGATTCCAAGTGTTACGTGGCTGCTACATGATGGTGATCCAGCCCACTTCGCCGTTAACTTGCGGACGCATCTGAAATGTGTCTTCCCTGGTCGATGGACCGGACAAGAGGGTCCAAATGCGTGACCCGCTCGTACACCGGATCTCAACACGTGCGATTTCTGGTTATGGGGAAATCTCAAAAGTATCGTGTATGCAGAGTCCATTCCAGATGTGGAGAACTGGAGCAGCGTATTCATACTGCCTTTGACACTGTTCGGATGCAGCTTGGCTGATATGAACATGTGAGACAGAACATACTATTGCGCGTACATGCATACGTTGCGGCACATGAAAATCATTTTCAACACATACTGTAACTGTGGCTGCATTGTACAGCGCGTATTGGAACGCAGTCTCTGCAACAATGTGTGACTGAATAAATGGTCTCTAGCAGGGAAACCACGCACTTCCGGATGTGTTCATTAAACCTTTCTTGTTCCATATCCTCTCAGCGATCAATTCCTAGAGATTTTACAAGGTGGAAAAAATAACCTGTATAAACTGTAAACTGCATTCGAGCTAAAACGTCTTGCAGTTAAGTTCCTACAAAACTACACTCCTGGAAATGGAAAAAAGAACACATTGACACCGGTGTGTCAGACCCACCATACTTGCTCCGGACACTGCGAGAGGGCTGTACAAGCAATGATCACAAGCACGGCACAGCGGACACACCAGGAACCGCGGTGTTGGCCGTCGAAGGGCGCTAGCTGCGCAGCATTTGTGCACCGCCGCCGTCAGTGTCAGCCAGTTTGCCGTGGCATACGGAGCTCCATCGCAGTCTTTAACACTGGTAGCATGCCGCGACAGCGTGGACGTGAACCGTATGTGCAGTTGACGGACTTTGAGCGAGGGCGTATAGTGGGCATGCAGGAGGCCGGGTGGACGTACCGCCGAATTGCTCAACACGTGGGGCGTGAGGTCTCCACAGTACATCGATGTTGTCACCAGTGGTCGGCGGAAGGTGCACGTGCCCGTCGACCTGGGACCGGACCGCAGCGACGCACGGATGCACGCCAAGACCGTAGGATCCTACGCAGTGCCGTAGGGGACCGCACCGCCACTTCCCAGCAAATTAGGGACACTGTTGCTCCTGGGGTATCGGCGAGGACCATTCGCAACCGTCTCCATGAAGCTGGGCTACGGTCCCGCACACCGTTAGGCCGTCTTCCGCTCACGCCCCAACATCGTGCAGCCCGCCTCCAGTGGTGTCGCGACAGGCGTGAATGGAGGGACGAATGGAGACGTGTCGTCTTCAGCGCTGAGAGTCGCTTCTGCCTTGGTGCCAATGATGGTCGTATGCGTGTTTGGCGCCGTGCAGGTGAGCGCCACAATCAGGACTGCATACGACCGAGGCACACAGGGCCAACACCCGGCATCATGGTGTGGGGAGCGATCTCCTACACTGGTCGTACACCGCTGGTGATCGTCGAGGGGACACTGAATAGTGCACGGTACATCCAAACCGTCATCGAACCCATCGTTCTACCATTCCTAGACCGGCAAGGGAACTTGCTGTTCCAACAGGACAATGCACGTCCGCATGTATCCCGTGCCACACAACGTGCTCTAGAAGGTGTAAGTCAACTACCCTGGCCAGCAAGATCTCCGGATCTGTCCCCCATTGAGCATGTTTGGGACTGGATGAAGCGTCGTCTCACGCGGTCTGCACGTCCAGCACGAACGCTGGTCCAACTGAGGCGCCAGGTGGAAATGGCATGGCAAGCCGTTCCACAGGACTACATCCAGCATCTCTACGATCGTCTCCATGGGAGAATAGCAGCCTGCATTGCTGCGAAAGGTGGATATACACTGTACTAGTGCCGACATTGTGCATGCTCTGTTGCCTGTGTCTATGTGCCTGTGGTTCTGTCAGTGTGATCATGTGATGTATCTGACCCCAGGACTGTGTCAATAAAGTTTCCCCTTCCTGGGACAATGAATTCACGGTGTTCTTATTTCAATTTCCAGGAGTGTGTTTAACGACTCTTATATACGGGGTGATTGAGCTGCCCCTTTCGACCTCGTTTTATGCAGTCCGGAACGTTGTCTTTGGCCTTCAAAAAACACACGCGACACTTCCACGTTCTCTCGCTCATTAAGCGCATACTATTAGTCGTACAGAACAAATAAACAGGACGCTATTGTAGAAAATTTAATCTAGTCAAGTTTTGTATGTGGATACGTTTTCGCTATACACTGTAGTTTTCGAGTTATTCCAGAAAAACGTACAAAAGTGACCCTCAAACGCACACGTATTCCCACACCCACACTCAGGCCCCAACGGTCAGGATTTATATTATACTGTTCACGGTACTCCGTCGTATTACTGTACAAAAATCTGCGACTAAACGAATTGCTTCCCACATTTGACATTTTTTGCTCTTCATTGACTGGCATTATTACGCCACTGGCTTAGTGGACAACTTACTAATTGTAAAATTGACGTCTGTGTAAATCTTACGTAACAGTTTTCTGAATTTTAACAGCATAAAACAAACAATTACATCGTTCTATTCATCTGGGCCTCTGACTACGAAACTATAGTGCTTTTAACTGTTAAGTTTTTATTCGAATTGTCAAAATAATTACATTTAGCGTAACATTTACAGAAGACATTTTCCTTTCGTTACCCTTGAGGGCACGTTTAAATTAATAATGTTAACGAAATAGCCGACTATGGGCGTGGCGAAATAGCCCAATCAGTAGACACCAAAAATCGTCGAACGTCGGGAACAGCGCGTCTAGTCGGAAATTTTTGTGCAATGGTAGGAGGGAGTGCCACGAACAACTTACTAGGAAACCTGACTGGTGTGGGGTGAGTGTGATTATGGAGGTGCGGTTGAAGGCCAGTTTTGTACTTTTTCTTGATTCATTCAAAAACCTGGGCTTCCACCGGTCTCAGTGCAAAATTTAACTACATTAAGTTTCCTACAAAAAACTACTGTTCATTTTTTCGGTAGGACTAACAGTCTACGCGTAGCGAGCGAGAGAAGAAGAAAATCCCGTGCGTGGTTTTTGAAAGCCACATATAACATAGTAGATCGCGTAAAACGACATCGGTAGGGGCAACTGAATCATCCTGCATAATCGCTCTACAATATCTGTGATGTTACACTAGTGTCATGCAATCAACAGTGCATTAACGGATGTGTTCAAAGTATCAATGGTTTTATGCACTCGCTGCGCTTACACAGGTCAACAATGAGCACTGCCACACTGAATTTATTGAGTTTATTACGATGAACTGAACATAGAACTCAGGGTATTTAACCTTTTATACTAAAAACCAAATATGGGATTTAAAGTTGCATATATATTTACAATTTTCGATAAATCGCTTACTGCAGCCAAACAGGCGCAGAGAGTAAACAAAAGGGCAGTGTTGCTTACCTTGCGTGTGTGAGTTCCCTTTTTTCAGAGCTCCCTGCTCTTCTGTTTGCAAAGATGAATCAATCTGATGCCATCAAATGTTTTGCATCGCTATGTAGCGCTGCGCAACTCGTTCGCGGCTTATGAGTTGTTCAAAGTGATGTGTATTTTTAGTGTCAGCCTTTAGGTACTTTTAAGTGGGTATTGTATATGCACAGGAGGTGAATGCAGAGACTAACACCTTTCTAATGAGATGATTTATAGCGTTACAGCGGGAAATGTTGTACTGCAACGTAGAGACCAATCCTATGATGTATTTACATATACGTAGATAACAAACCCACAGAACAGTTCTTGTGTTGCTCCCGAAAATAACAATGCTAATGTTGAGGCGAAATATCATCAGTGAAAGCATATCTTTCTCATTTAGGGTACAAAGACAGATACCAAATGGATAATGTCTTGAAAAGAGGATATAAGATGAACATCAACAAAAGCAAAACGAGGATAATGAAATGTAGACGAATTAAATCAGGTGATGCTGAGGGAATTAGATTACGAAACGAGACACTTAAAGTAGTAAGTGAGTTTTGCTATTTGGGAAGCAAAATAACTAATGATGGTCGAAGTAGAGAGGATATAAACTGTAGACTGGCAATGGCAAGGAAAGCGTTTCTGAAGAAGAGAAATTTGTTAACATCGAGTATAGATTTAAGTGTCAGGAAGTCGTTTCTGGAAGTATTTGTATGGAGTGTAGCCATGTATGGAAGTGAAACGTGGACGGTAAATAGTTTGGACAAGAAGAGAATAGAAGCTTTCGAAATGTGGTGCTACAGAAGAATGCTGAAGATTAGATGGTTAGATCACGTAACTAATGATGAGATATTGAATAAAATTGGGGACAAGAGAAGTTTGTGGCACAAATTGACTAGAAGAAGGGATCGGTTGGTAGGACATGTTCTGAGGCATCAAGGGATCACTAATTTAGTACTGGAGGGAAGCTTGGGCAGTAAAAACTGTAGAGGGAGGCCAAGAGATGAATGCAGTGAGCAGATTCAGGAGAATTTACGTTGCAGTTGTTACTCGGAGATGAAGAGGCTTGCACAAGATAGAGTAGCGTGGACAGCTGCATCAAACCAGTCTTTGGACTTAAGACCACAACAGCAACACCAGTAACTTTGTAACCTGGGATTTGTCGTAGTTGCTACAATCCGAGCCTTTGTTCGGTGTCTGTTCAGTCCTTAGAAGGGCATTGGTTCGAAGCAATATACAGGTCCCGTCAGTCTTATACTAGAACGGCATTAAACCGACTGCCGTCTGTTGCAGGCAATGTTCCCTCGCTTTGCTCTTTTTGCAGACTGCTTTTCCATCTGGTATTGATCGCGCGCGTTTCCGTTTCTTCTAGGAGCACCTCATTACAGAACATATCAGTCTTGTGTTGTCGATTTCAGCTTCGTTTCCTTTACCAAACAGATCAAAGGCAGGAAACCTAATGTCACTTTCCGTGAAACGTTCGCGCTTTACTAAGTACGCCTTGACTTGTATATTCCTCGTGCAGAGAATTGTTATTATTTGGGGACTGGAAACGCTACCTATACTGTGTCGTCATCATTTGTGAATTCTTCTAGGACTGCAACTGTAGAAGGAGTCCCACACTTCACTCTCTCTCCCCTCCCCCAATCTGGACTGCGCTCCAGAAAAAAATGCTTCCAAGTATTAATGACATCATGGCATATTCTGCGAAATGACATTAAATTGTAATGTAACAGCTGCTTACCAAAGAGTCGGTTCTCATGCACGCGCCACCGCCGCAGTCGTCCCAGAAATCTATCCGTGTCAGCTGAGTACCAAATAGGATCGTATGTAAAATACAAATGTCATCCAGTCTGTGGTTTCGTCCGAAGAACGAAGTCCCATGTCGAAGTTGATAATTCGCGACGGAACGACAAGTAAAGACAGTTCTCGAGTGAAAATCAATAACGAGCTAAGTGCCTCTTTTTTTTAGTTAGAAAAACCAAGCTAAGTGCCGTTGCCAACAACCTGAAGAGCGGGCTAAGCGCTACGATCATTTCTAGAAGTACATATAAGGCACGAGAGATAGCATGAGCGATACATACGAGCGCTCTTGTTGGGCTAAGGTGGGCGAGCTGGACAAAGCTTTGTAACTGTTAGCAGCGTGTGCCAAAGATTTTGCCCACATTGACAATCGTAAGAGGCCGGAAGAATGACAAGTACCTAAAGACCTTATAAAACTTATGGGGAATGCAACACATAACAATCCATTTGTGGTTCCTACGCTACAACCTCAGGAATTCTTTGTTTCAAAAGAGCAGGAGATACACATATTAACACAATGTAGTTGGATTCAAGAGGAAAAAGGTTTCACGTGGCGTCGTCAAGATGAGAACAAATGGAGCACCTGTAAGAAAGGGATTACCACTGAAGTAATAAAGAACCTCCTTTTACCGTCACAGCTATGCAAAAACAACTCAGCTCGAAACGAAAAGGATCTGCAACAGAGCCTGCCATATTTGAAAGTAGCTAATAGAACATCTTTCGAACAGTTAATCAATTGAAATTGCTTTGTGCTCTATAAAATTAAGAGAAGAATTGAAAATAAATTTAATCGCAGGGTAGTGTATCTGTAAAATGTATCTGTAAAATTTTTATCATTAACAAAACTAATAAATCCTTGAGATTTATTTCATTGGCATTTACCTTGCTTTTACCGAAACCTGTATAGCATTTAGCACGTTCTGCGCCTTTCAGAATAAAATATTTATTTTCATTGATCGAAGGAAGGAAACTTAAAATTGTAGTAGTTGTGTGACTCTTACTGTAGTCAATAAATAAAAAATATTTTTGAGATTTTTCCAATAAAATATTTTTGCCAAAAAAACTGAATACTGAACATCGCTTAACGAAAACCTGCCATAACGCGCAATACGCATAACGAGCAAAAGAAATTGTAAAAACATGACTCGCCTAACGAGCGATATTTCGCATATAAAGAGTGGCGACGATTTAGTGTGACGTCACCAGCCGATCGCGGGCGGCTGGGGGAACGTTCAGCAACATGAACACCTTTCATTGTCGGCAGCGGCATATGAACAATGCCTTTAGCACGCAGTCTGGGTTTAGCACTCTTTCTGCATCCATCTTAGTGCAGCTTGTGATCACACATTTTTCTAAACTTGTGTTCACACAATGTTTTTCTTGTTTGCAAATTTTTAATAACCTTCGTAGAAATGTCCCAAAGATAAAGACGCAAGAAGACGACCAAGCCGGCCGCGGTGGCCGAGCGGTTCTAGGCGCTTCAGTCTGGAACCGCGCGACTGCTACGGTCGCAGGTTCGAATCCTGCCTCGGGCATGGATGTGTGTGATGTCCTTAGGTTAGTTAGGTTTAAGTAGTTCTAAGTTCTAGGGGACTGATGACCACAGATGTTAAGTCCCATAGTGCTCGGAGCCATTTGAACCATTTTTGAAGACGACCAAAAGAGAAAGAAAATGATCTTAGAAATGAAACGTAAAATCACTGAAAAAAGCGAACGTTCTGTGAGTGTTGCTGATTTAGCACGCATATACAATCGGTCTACATTAACTATTTGCACTATTCTCAAGAACAAGGGCAAGAGTAAGAAGATAGGTGCTTCAAAAGGAGTGACAAGAGTATCTAAACAACAGTTTCGTATTCTGGGCGATAGCGAAAGGTGGCTTCTTATGTGGATAAATGAAAAGCAATTGGAAAAAAGGAAATTTGTGGTAAGGTCTTACGGGACCAAACTACTGAGGTCAACGATCTACCTTAAGCTAACATACGCTAAGGACGACACAGACACCCATGCCCGAGGGAGGACTCGAACCTCCGACGGTGGCAACCACCCCGACTGTGACAAGATATCTTAGACCGCGCGGCTATCCCGCGCGGCGAAAAGTAATTGCAAGGCGACACTATTATCAAGAACATCATTTGTGAGAAGGTGAGAATGATTTTGGCCGACCTCGTTAAGAAGACGCCAGGATTATCAAGGGCCGAAGAAGTGTATGAGGGTAGCCGTGGGTGGTTCGAGAAGTTTAAGAGAAGAACCAGCATCCAGTGCGTTGTGAGGCACGGCGAAGCAGCCAGATCCGACACAAAGGCAGCGAAGAACTTTATCAGCAACTTCAAGATGCTCGCAGATTCTGACGGTTATCTGCCGCAGTAGGTCTTTAATTGCGACGAGATGGGTCTGTTCTCAAAAAAGATGCCGAAGTGTGCCTTTATAACAGCAGAGGAGAATGCATTGCCCGGTCACAATCCGATGAAAGACCGTCTCACACTGCTATTCTCTGCCTTTACAAGTGGCGATTTGAAAATTAAACCGCTGCTTGTTTACCATTCAGAAACTCCACGAGCCTTCAAGAAGTGTAAAGTCCAGAAGAGCAGGTTAAATGTGATGTGGAGGTCCAACAACAAGGCTTTGGTGACAAGTGATCTTCTTTGTGATTGGAGCAATGAAGTGTTTGGTTCTTCGGTGAAAAAGTAGCCGACCGAAGTGGACGTGCGGTTCAAGGCGCTGCAGTCTGGAACCGTAAGATCGCTACGGTCGCAGGTTCGAATCCTGCCTCGGGCATGGATGTTTGTGATGTCCTTAGGTTAGTTAGGTTTAACTAGTTCTAAGTTCTAGGGGACTAATGACCTCAGCAGTTGAGTCCCATAGTGCTCAGAGCCATTTGAACCATTTTTTTTTGTGAAAAAGTATTTGACGCAGATGAATCTGCCAGTCCCTGTCTTGTTTGTCTCGACGCCTAGAAGACCATCTCCTTGAAGTATTTCAGTTGATCAAGAACCAGTTTCAGTCTCCCAACACCACCCCGTTACTTCAGCGTATGGACCAGCAGATAATTTCTAACTTTAAGAAGCTCTACACTAAAGCACTCTGCGAGCACTGCTTTGAGTTGACTGTCGCTACCAATCTCACTCTCTGAGAGTCTTGGAAATACCACTTAAACGTAGCAGCCTGCTTAAAATGATCGAAAAGGACTGGGAAGAGGTTGCCAAGAGAGCTCTGACTTCAGCTTGGAAGAAGCTTTGGCCGGAGCGCATTGTCGCATGTGACTTTGAGGCATTTGAGTCAGTACCTGTGGAGCCTGTAGTCAGTGAGATTGTGTCTTTGTCCAAGAGCATGGGACTAGAAGTGGGTAACAATTATATCGATGAGATTGCGAAAGATCACAACCAAGAAATGACCACCGAAGAGCTGACGGAGTTGCAGTGTGTTTTACAGCAGGAAGTTGTGGAGACGAGTTCTTCAGAGGAGGAGGAGCAGGTGTGACAGCAAAGCAACAATCTTCTTGCGCAATAAGAGTATTGCTGCGAGCACTGAATCGGTTGCATCGTACATTGAAAATCATCACCCGAACAAAACAGTGGCTACAAGCGCTAGAAATGTACTTGACGATAATGCTGTATCGCATTTTCGCCAAATGTTGAAACGTCGGAAGAAGCAAATGGCTATAGACAGCTTCCCAGTAAAAATGAATTAGTTATGTGTCGTGAATCATAAATACATTATACTGAATGCATAATTTTTTCAATAAATGGCGCGAATAAGATAAAACTTTTAGTACTTTCTCTGCATGGAACGCATTATCGTATTTAGATTAATTTATATGGGATAAATTGTTTCGCTTAACGAGTGTTTCGTACTACGAATAAGATTCTGGAACGAATTATGCTCGCTATGCGAGGTTCCACTGCAACTCGGAATTAGTCTTTTGGCACTTACCGTGTTATTGATTTCCACTCTACACTGTTACGGTCTGACGCAGCAACAGATAGGAGACGGTTCAAATGGTTCAAATGGCTCTAAGAACTATGGGACTTAACATCTGAGGCCATCAGTCTCCTAGACTTAGAACTACATACACCTAACTAACCTAAGGACATCACACACATCCATGCCCGGGGTAGGATTCGAACATGCGACCGTAGCAGCAGCTCGGTTCTGGACTGAAGCGCCTAGAACCGCTCGGCCACAGCGGCCGGCAAATGGTAGACGTTAGCGTAGATTCTCTCACAAAAGATACGAGACACTACCGCTGCTGGATGTGTACTTCAGTCAGACCACAGTGCCGCTCACTCTACTCTGTATTCGTCGCTTACAATGACAGCATCGTCTTAAATCATATGCAGCAGTGCCAGATGCATTATAAGTCAGAAAAGTGTATCAACGTTATACTCGATTGTGCATTGATGTAAGACTAACATTCTGTATACAAAGTGTAAAATGTTTTGTTACAGCGGCAGTAATAAATACATGTAATTAATGACTATATATATATATATATGTATATATAATTTTTTATTTATGACACACACACACACACACACACACACACACACACATATATATATATATATATATATATATATATATATGTGTGTGTGTGTGTGTGTGTGTGTGTGTGTCATAAATAAAAAATTTTATAATTAATTTAACAATATCAACTCAAAAATTCTATGTCTCTGTACTAGTGTAAAAGGCATTACAGTTGCGTGAATGAATATATGATCCTTTCCAAACATACGACATCATCGTCAATTGTTACGATACATCATACCATCTTTGATACTCATATGTTTGTAAGCTCTTTGTATGTATCAAAACATGTGGTGCGTGGTAGAAATCTTCTCAGTGACAAATCTAAAGTGTTCAGTGAGAACAATTTAAGTGTGCAATAATAAGAATGCAGTGGGAATGTATTGACATCTGATGGACGAATGTTATGAAAACAAACACTCCAAACCGACATTTCACGTAAGTCACATGCAACGAAAATCTATAACGCAACCATCTGTGTATGGCGTGTTTATAATCATGTATTATTTATATTTTAGGACAATTACTCTGTAAAAAAACACCACATGTCATAAAGAAACCGTGTAAACCGTCTGAGGATGAATCACAACGATTCGAGACCTGTAACGGTACCCATTGAATAAAGGAACTGCAAGTAAATTTGTGGCTGGTTGCTCTCCTAACACCATCAACATTTGCCAACAGCCACGGTCTCCATCGTGCCATCATATGACAAAATTGCATAAGTGAACAAGGATTGTTTAAGCATCCTACCTCAAAGACTTTTATTAACGTGAACTACTAATTCTCTATGTATGTTCTAGTATGTGCTTGGCCTCAACCAGAAGTAAATCAGGAAGCGCTACAACGCCACTGCCAGTCCATTAAAAATGCTCCAGCTTCTCATATAGACCTACCTTACACAACATCGTTGTTGTTGTTGTTGTTGTGGTCTTCAGTCCTGAGACTGGTTTGATGCAGCTCTCAATGCTACTCTATCCGGTGCAAGCTTCTTCATCTCCCAGTACTTACTGCAACCTACATCCTTCTGAATCTGCTTAGTGTATTCCTCTCTTGGTCTCCCTCTACGATTTCTACCCTCCACACTGCCCTCCAATGCTAAATTTGTGATCCCCTGATGCCTCAGAACATGCCCTACCAACCGGTCCCTTCTTGTCAAGCTGTGCCACAAACTCCTCTTCTCCCCAATTCTATTCAACACCTCCTCATTAGTTTTGTGATCTACCCATCTAATCTTCACCATTCTTCTGTAGCACCACATTTCGAAAGCTTCTATTCTCTTCTTGTCCAAACTATTTATCGTCCACGTTTCACTTCCATACATGACTACACTCCATACAAATACTTCCAGAAACGACTTCCTGACACTTAAATCTATACTCGATGTTAACAAATTTCTCGTCTTCGGAAACGCTTTCCTTGCCATTGCCAGTCTACATTTTATATCCTCTCTACTTCGACCATCATCAGTTATTTTGCTCCCCAAATAGCAAAACCCCTTTACTACTTTAAGTGTCTCATTTCCTAATCTAATTCCTCAGCATCACCAGACTTAATTCGACTACATTCCATTATTCTCGTTTTGCTTTTGTTGATGTTCATCTTATATCCTCCTTTCAAGACACTGCCCATTCCGTTCAACTGCTCTTCCAAGTCCTTTGCTGTCTCTGACAGAATTACAATGTCATCGGCAAACCTCAAAGTTTTTATTTCTTCTCCATGGATTTTAATACCTACACCAAATTTTTCTTTTGTTTCCTTTACTGCTTGCTCAATATACAGATTGAATAACATCGGGGAGAGGCTACAACCCTGTCTCACACCCTTCCCAACCGCTGCTTCCCTTTCGTGCCCCTCTTATAACTGCCATCAGGTTTCTGTACAAATTGTAAATAGCCTTTCGCTCCCTGTATTTTACCCCTGCCACCTTTAGAATTTGAAAGAGAGTATTCCAGTCAACATTGTCAAAAGCTTTCTCTTAAGTCTACAAATGCTAGAAACGTAGGTTTGCCTTTCCTTAATCTTTCTTCTAAGATAAGTCGTAGCATGGAGAGTTGCATCAAACCAGTCTCAGGACTGAAGACCACAACAACTACAACAACAACAAGTCGTAGGGTCAGTATTGCTTCACGTGTTCCAACATTTCTACGTAATCCAAACTGATCTTCTCCGAGGTCGGCTTCTACCAGTTTTTCCATTCGTCTGTTAAGAATTCGCGTTAGTATTTTGCAGCTGTGACTTATTAAACTGATAGTTCAGTACAGTACTACAGTCCTTAAATGTTGTGTGTGGCGCTTTTGTGGTCGCAGACAGGTGTTCTGAAGAAGGCATTGGCGGCAGGAAGGGCATCCGGCGACCCCTTAACCTTAGCATGCCACATCCGCTTAACCATGGCTGACCCTGCGTAACTGCGGGACAAGGCTCAGACAAAGAAAGAGAGAAAGAATATTCTTTACTAAGCATTGGCATCATATTACAGATGATTGTACGTCCAGCAGTCGGAATTCTGCGTCGCAGGCAGCGGGCCATGAGTAGGCAGTTAATCGGCTGTTTATATAAGCAGAAAACATTTCACATCCTTTTTTTAATTTTTTTTTATAGGAGCTCGGTTCCGAGATAGTTCAGGTATAGCTGATTTGGTGGGCATGAAACCACGGGAAAGTCTTCGGCGAACGAGAGAACATTTTGGAGCGATGAGCGGCAGCGAGCAGCGGGCTGCGGCAGTGCGAGCGCCGAGCAGCCAGCCGACCGGGAGTTGAGGCCGCAGCAGCCGGTAGCATCGCAGGGCGCCGGTCGCACTACGCACTCGCGCGACCGAGAGAGTCGGCTGGAACAACAGTCTGCATCCACAGCGGCTCGACATCGCAGCACACCTCACCGCAACGCAGCAGGCTTCAGTCTACAGCTGTGTCTATTTTCAGCTTTCTTGCCAGCCCAGCAATGGATCGCGAGATTAAAAAATCACCGAGCGGTTGCGGATCTGCAGGTACGGGGAGTGAGCCTGTGAGTCCAAAACGACATGACAGTCCAAAAAGGATGATGAAGTAGAACATTTGCGTGTGGCAACTGGGTGTTAGCCTCTGAACCAACGGAGGGATGTTAAAGCAGGTGTAGTTACAATAAGTTATCTAATAAGAATGATGAAACAAATAAGTGAAAATAAACACAGTTCAATGGGGAAATTAGATGATAAAATGGGTGACATGAAAAAGGAATTAAAAGGTGAAATTGGAGGCATGGACAGTAACTTTGGGGAATTTACAGAAAAATTTTGGGAGGTAGAGAGAAACCTGATTTCAGTGATTGAGACAGTGGAGGCTGACTTGCGGGACGAAACAGAACCAGGAAGGCATATGTGTAACTAGAGGGAAGAAGACAAGGCATGCTCAGATTGAGTCGAATAGAAGGATTGTGACTTGTAATGGTGAAACGAAAAACTTATTGAGGGATGAATTGGCAGGCATTGCAGGCAACATAAAAGCCCACATTACTAATTAAATTCAAATGGTAATCTGTACAATCAATAATTCAGAGTTGTAAAGTGCTTCTGGGTATGTAGAACGGCCAGTGATCCAGACACGCGATGGAAAAACATTTTCTGGTGAGGGAAAGTATCATCCAATCGATTTCCTTGCAGCATGTAAGGACTGTTTTATTCACGTTATGGATGGCGTAAGTAAAATTAAGCTAGTTAAGACGTTATTGGTTGATTCTGTTCACACTTTGGCAGATGAGATTACCCATAAATTTATTACTTATGATGCATTTGAACAATTATTTTTAAATAGATACTGGAAGTAAGCCAAGCAATCTGGATTGTAGCGTGAGTTTCTAAATGGGCCAATGTACAAGGGAGGTAGACAAAGAGTAAGTATGAAGGAATTTTATCAGGAAGAAATGAGGAAATTCGTACATTTTGATAGACCACTGGGGGTACTAGCTGAAATTTCCAAATTGATAAGGAGGTTACCTGAAAATTTACAGCAAGAATTAGAGCATTGTCCTGTTGATTCAATTGAGAATGCTTTAGATTTTATTGAAAGGATATATCAGGCCTTGCGTCACAGGTCAAAGTTTGGAGGTAACGAACAAAGTAGCAACGAAAGAAATTTTCAATATAATAGGAATAACAGAAATTGAGGAACAATCAACAAGAACTGCATAGAAGTAGCAATCTGAATGAAGATTTAATAATGGAAGTTGAAAATAGTGAGGTGCATGGGGGAATGATTACGGGACTGATCAGAATCCTGTGCAGGACATGGAGTATCGATTCTTGAGTTGGCTAATAGAGGACAGCAGGGACAAGATTTGGAAACTAGATTTTGTTCTAAACGGGGTCCACTTTGGGACAAGACACGCTGTAAGATATGGGACCAAGAGATGGAAAAATAATTATATGCAAAATCAAAGGAGGTAATTTAATAATAACAGAAGCAAGGGAACAAGGGAAGAGAGAGTGTGGAATTATAATTATAGGTGAAGTGACAAGGGATTTTTCAATTATAATAAAAACAGAGAAATAAAGGAAGAAAGACCCTGTGGTATGGAAGCAGCCCTGGGTGAGAGGAACTTGTAAGGAGGCTGGTTTAAGCAACATGATAAGAGGAGATATGCTTACGGAAATGCAAGGAATCATAGGGAAGAAATAAATGTTGTGGTATGTTTAATAGAAATAATTGCAGTAGTGAAGATGTTGAAAAAAATAGTACTTGAACGGCATGTATACTTCACAACGAATCTAAATGAGCTGTGGAGCATAATCAAATAAATGTGTGCTTCCGTCAGATGAATAAAGGTGTAATTTGTAACGCTGGTGACAATAAATCAGTTGTAGTTGAGGATAGTGATAACTGTGTGCAGGCAGTGAGCCTTGAATCTAGTGGTTTAACTGAGGGAAAAAAAAGAAAAGAAAAACTTAGAACACATTTAGAGAGTGGAACACAGAATAATTTTCGCTTCAGGAGAACTTTAAAGTTATTGTGCGATCAGGTGCTATTTGAAGAGGGGATTTCTGAATTTCAGTCGAGTACCGCGAAATCTTTTAACATTACAGCCAGCAGTAAGTCGTGCACTTCGGATTATTTCATATTGCGTGATCTTTGAACACCAAGTTTACTTGCTAGCAGTCCGATTGCGTGTTTGGAAATATCTGCCCTATCAAACTCTACTTTGAAATCAGTGATATTTACGCGAGAATGTGGACGAAGTCATCTATGGCCTCAAAACAGATTACCATATGACAGTTATTAACAAATATTATTTTTTTAAAGATTTCTTGAAGCCTTCAGCTGCCGTTCTATTTATTTCCTGTACGATTGTACAATTTCGGCCTTAGGCCATTTTCAAGTATCAGTACAGGAAATAAAGAAATCTTTCAAAAAATTCATCGCTGCTGCGGACGCTAACGCATTGACAATCATACAAATATTATTGTGAAAACAATCGTTAAGCTAATAATCATCGTTTGTTAAAAAAAATATACACCACAGTGAGTCGTGTTATGAGTTCTTCATCGTAATAGTAGTTGCCTGCATATATCTGTGTGATTATTTTCAAGGTAGATGCGATAAATGTGTTTCGCTGGCCCGCTAGACATTGGACGTTGCCACATTTAAAGTCCACCTGCGCATCTTTGTGTCCTAAGAATTGCGCTGCATCAACCTATGTTTTATTTTAATTTGTGCATAGGTACGTGGGAGCTCTTATGGGGGGGTAGGGGGGGGGGGGTGTTGCAGCTACTGTATGACTATTGCACTCAAGGGTAATGGTCTAGAAAATGTTTGTTGGGAACCACAGTTCTACCTTGTCATTCTGTCATTTCTGATTTTCCACTTTTCACATGCTATCAGTCTCGGATTGAGACATCTGTACTCCTTTTTTTGTTCTTCATTTCCTGCTTTTTCTTAATCAAATTCAATATCTCATGTAATACCCAAATATGGACTTTTCTTTTGGTCGTTTGGTCCTTTGCTGCCTTCACTATTTCATTTCTCAAAGCTACACAGTCGTCTTTGTAGTACTATGTTCCCCTGCTGCCGTCAGTCGCGCCTAATGCTTCCTTTGGAACTGTCAACAACCTCTGTCCTTTCAGTTTATGCAGGTCTCACCTCCGTAAGTTCTGACATTTCTGTAATTTCTTCAGATTTAGTCTGGAGCTCATAACCAATGAATTATGGTGACAGCCCAGGTCAGCCGTTGTTAATGCTTTGTAATTTAAAATCTGGTTTCGGAATCAACTTTCAGTTTAGCACCCTATTCAGAACATAGGTATGATCAACACGATCGTGACGCGCCCAAAATCAGTATGTGAGTCGCAGTACCTCGGACGCCGGATGTGTCACCAGGAATATGTTCTTAGGAGCGATGGGTACTCCACCACTTACTAAAGAAGTCTCACGAAATCTAGCACCCGGCAAAATTACACGTCATAAGAAGAAACGTCGGGTATGACATTTCTGCTCTACATCCCCAGTGTGACGGACAGATTGGGCTGTGTATTGCGCAGACACTGAGTAAAGATTATTTAGAAACCGACCAAGGAGATAAGAGAGGCAAAGGACAAAAGGGACCCACTCGTCATGTCGAGAGTATACCGCATAGATGTGGAACAGCCCATGTTAGAATAACCGTACTATCCATCAATACCAGGATAACCGAATGTAAACGGTAGTACAGGTTGGGACAGGTAGATAAATCAGCTGTGGCGGAACACGCGCTGTGTGAGATCGGTCACGGAATAAAATTCGCAGATACGATGTTCTCGCTATGGAGAAAAGCTACCACGCCAGTTTGCTCAAGAAAGTCATTGAAATTCGTAAACATGACAACAGTTTTAACATGAAAGAAGAAAACCTCAAGGTAAGCGGGTACTGGAGTCCCGTGCTGAAGTGAACGACGGTTGCAACTAGCAGTTAGAACCCCAGTAGTAATGACCAGGGAAAAGCCTTCGGACGTTGTTGCGGTAAATACGAGACATATCACCTCTGGCCGCGGACTCCACTCGAGTTTTTTTTTATGTGAAACTGACGCGATTGTGCATCGAGAATATGTAACTCAGAAGTTACTTCATAAGGTTTCAATTATATGTTTCGGACGATCACAACCCAATCGTCTCGAGGATTTACTTAAATTAAACTCTACCTGTAAGTATCAGTAAGATATTTTCTGAACGACATATGCCCCTGTCTTCCAGTTGTCATTAGTTACTTTTATAAATAGTTTACGTCAGTCAATTCATATGTTTCAAAGAAAGATATTATACCACTGTATTTACCTTTCCGCTGGCCAAATTGGTGGTATTTTCCGTAGGCCAAATAACTAAATAAAGGAGTGACGAAGTCGTTAAGCTCGACAAAGGACCTCCTCTCCCTCATCGTCACCAACAACAGAAGCTCGACATGCACTTATCGCATTCACGTAAACCTAATAGATTTCCTTAGAACCAACTTCCATACTTCGCGAAGATAAGATGCCATTGTATAGAAGGAAGAAAACTTTTCTAATTAGGCGGCTGAAACTGCTCCTTCGAGTCTTCCAGCCTCCAGTGCCATACGACTACCGATTTAGCATCCCCCTTGCAGTGATCCCATCTTTTGTAATATATACATATAGGGTGAACCTTTTTTTTCTTGAGGCGAGGAAATATCTCAAAAACTACGCATCGTATTAAAAAGCGTAATATATATGCGAGATATATGGCGCGGTATTCAACATGACACAAAATTGAGTTCTAAATCGGTATTGCCTTTAGAAAAATGCGTTGGATAAAATAAAGGAAACCAGACGTGTTCAGTAATTGTGAAGAAAGCTTAATTCAGGTGTGATCTCTCGCCTCACAGTATGTGCTCAAAAATATCGCCACACACTTCGATGGACTTATTTATCAGCAAATGGAATAATTCGACACAACTGAGAAGTGTTTCCGATATAATCTTCTGACATTCGTTGATGATACTCTACATCATGTTATCGCGCGTTGTTGGCACTGCTTCACTCTTCAAGTAATCCCACAAATAAAAGCCAGGCGAAGTAAGATCTGCCGATTTTGCAGGCCAGGACACTGGACAACCTCTTCCGATTCACCGACGATTGTATACGTAATCTAATATTTTCCGTGCTACTACAGAACAATGTTTTAGACAAGCACAATGTTGAAGCAACATTCTTTGTTACAAGGCCAAGCGAAGGTCTGCAAGCAGTACTGGAAGATCGCTCTCCAAGAATGTTCGATATTTATCACCATTTAAGGTTTCATCTATAAAGACTGGAACAATGAGTCCCAGCAATGCATGTTGTGTCGATTAATTGTACCGTGGTTCGTGAAGGTGGACTCTTCAGAAAATAAAACTCGAGTGAAGAAACTGGGATATCTCTGTATTTACTGAAGTAACCACTGGTAAAATGTTCCTCTGTTCTGAATATTACTGCCACGAAGTTCCTGATGGAGTAAAATGTGAAACGGATGATATTTTCTACACTTCTAAGTTTGGCAAACAGTAGTCTGACTAATTCCCGATTCACGACTTAACTGGCGAGTGCTAATGTGGGGGTTACGATTCACCGCAGTTCATGCCACAACTTAGATATCTCCTCAAACAACTGTTCTTCGACGGTTCCTTTTTCGGGGTAGTACAATTCCCACGATGCAGAACTGTCGAAAAAGAAGCGCGTGATCGCACGCTGTCTACGAAAGGTTAAGCGGAAAGGATTACAGAATTACCAAAATTTCTACCACTTTTTCCCCTAAACGTAAACCATTTACATTTTCTCTTCTGTTGTAATAACCCGCATTCCAACCAATAACGCAGTCAGATTACCACGAAATATATTTAAGAAGAGAGGGACGGCGTGCACGCAATGAGATTAAGCCAGATAATGCATGGATGAATGTTTCAAAACAGCTACACGGAGAAAACTGTAAAACACTGAGTCGTATGCCAGACACGTCTGTTTTTATGTTTACGAACCAATGAATTTTCTCTAGTTAATTCCGTTTTAGAAGTCAGTTGTGTTATATGTCGATTACAGCGTCATCTGTCATGCAACGATAAAAGTGTTGCATACAAAAGTTACGTATTTTTTCCCATAGAATCTCATTCTGCCATAAAAACGGGATGTTCCTATTTAAGATTTCAAAACTGTACCCCACCCCACATCCTAGAGGATCAACACTGTTATCGTCGAATAGCATTTTTACAAATACTGAACGTGTATTTCTTCGGTTTTTTAATCCGATGCATAGTATGAGATATTTCGTTGCCTCAAGATATAAAACTCTATGCAGACTGGTGCTTCGACTGATTTTGTTCTAAGTTTCGTCAGAACTAAGCAGATGGTCGATATTAAATGATTACGACTTGCGACGATCGTGATTTTTTTGTTGTTATGTCATTCCCACAACTGAAGGTGGACTGGCAGCAGAATTTCACTATTCCTGATCCGTACAGATGCTTTAATAGAACGTGGTTAAAATAAAATATAGAAACATGAAAAAAGTGTTGAAAATTACTAAGAGAGCTGATTATCATGAGGTGATAATATCAGACAGGATGATGGTGATTAGGTGAAGGATGATGTTTTGAGGTTGGGTGACCAGCTCCGGGTAATCAGCTCAATTAACTGAGCTCAAAAGATGGAAAAGAGATGTGGCAAGCTGATGTAGGAGGTTACAGAAGGGAATTCATCAGGTTTTATTTTGAGGTTTTGAATGATTTCACAGGATACGGTTGTTCTTGTAATGAGGATTTGATGCAGTAGGCTTAGAAATATAGCGCACACAAGGGTAGGTATGATATCAGATAGGTGGGAGGAAGTGAAGAGGAATTGGTTCTCTGAATATTTGCTATTGGCCTGTAAGTGAAATACGCAACAGACAGCCAGTGTGATTTGACAAAGTACGACATCCTCAGAGGGATGTATAATCCGAAGGGCAGTTGTGACAAACGAATTATATCATCTGCTGTGGGGAAGAGACGTAAAGAGCTGTCAGAATAGAGCGGTGTGTCTACCGGAAGATCCAGGGGTGGCGACACTCCAAACCAGAAGAGAACCTCGTGACAACGTGCGAGTATTAACGCGGAAAAAGTTATCCTTTACTCTGGCCCAGAAGAGCACTTGGAGGATCTCTACCCTTGTTAGAGCCGAGGGAGCAGACTGTTCCGAGGTTTTACAGCTGCAGCACACAACACGGCAAATAAGCTGTCCGCGCCTCCCCGGCGGGCGCTGAGAGTGGCGATAAAGCTCGTGTCCGGTCCGAGCAGTGCCGCTATTGATCCTCTCACGTGCCGAGAGGAATCTGCGACCACTGTCGCGGCCTCACTTGCAACCAAAGCGCACTCCCTTTCTATCCCACTCCCAGCGTGCCCCATTCAATTTCAAAACCTGATATTTCCCAAAGAGTGAAACAAGATTTCCTACAGCTTCAAGTCCAAAAGGTAATGATTCTTTCGCTGTTTGTTCACTACTAGTCACTCACAGAGAGTGAACTCGAATTCAACCGACTAAATTTCGGAGGTTGTTCAGGGTCATTTTCTGAGCATTTTATACTGAGGACCCATGGTGTCCAGTAATTCATTACAGAGTAATTATGAATTATTCGATTCATTGCTACTTTCGCCTTTTTCTCTATGAAAATACCTTCACAAAATCCTGTACGTGCAATTTTAAAAAATGTAAAAATGTACAAACGTATCAAAACAGCACCTGTAAAATTACTGTGATGACAGCTCAGCATAGTGTCCTTATACTGCTCTTCCATTGAATTCAGTGAATCCATAGACGAGGTGCGTATTGTCCAACTCTTCTGGAGCAGACCTATCCACAGTACTGTGTATCAGTGTTAACGTGCAATTAACACTGATGGATAAAAGAAAGACCCGAGTAGTAATGAATGCGAGCTCGAGGACGAAGTAAGAAGTGAGCGTTTCTGTTGTCGACAGCAAGTACTGTGAGTGAATGAAACACATTTGTTTCCAAACTAGACACACTGCGCATACAGTCACATTACCTCTCTTGTTACATACTTTCAGTGCAATACAGGTACACAGATAAACTGGGGTGAGAAATTACTCTCGAGGACTGGCACTATAGTGATTGCAACCAATGTCTCATTCAGAGATTTATGGTTTATGCTCTGAAATATCTAAAAAAAAATTGTACCGACATTTCGTTTCAATATACGCTGCCTCGTCTGAGTTTGTAATTGTATGTTGACAGTATCGTAACATCTTTTGTCTGTACACTCTTTGACAGACAATTCCAAATTTCTCCACACACAACAGTACAGGTGCGGCGAAAACGCAAACAGCTCTGCATATGTCTGATTTGTGGGTAACTATTCTGAGGTCTGTCTCCCCATTGTTTGTTATTATATGGATCACTTCAAATGTTTCATAAGTTACAGAAAGGAAAAATCGTGGATGTAATGGAAGAAATTGAAATTTACTTCCATCTAAAAGATCAGTCAGACAGAGTTTTAAATAAGCAAAAAGACTTGCGAAATGGGAAATTCCTAGACAACTTTCTACGACGAAGTATTACAGAACCATAGAATGTAAAATTATCGCTACACTCATTAATAAATACGACTGTAATGCGAAACATTGTTGTTGTTGTGGTCTTCAGTCCTGAGACTGGTTTGATGCAGCTCTCCATGCGAATCTATCCTGTGCAAGATCCTTCATCTCCCAGTACCTACTGCAACCTACATCCTTCTGAATCTGCTTAGTGTATTCATCTATTGGTCTCCCTCAACGATTTTTACCCTCCATGCTGCCCTCCAATGCTAAATTTGTGATCCCTTGATACCTCAGGACATGTTCTACCAACCGATCCCTTCTTCTAGTCAAGTTGTGCCACAAACTTCTCTTCTCCCCAATCCTATTCAGTACCTCCTCATTAGTTGCGTGATCCACCCATCTAATCTTCAGCATTCTTCTGTAGCACCACATTTCGAAAGCTTTTATTCTCTTCTTGTCTAAACTATTTATCGTCCATGTTTCACTTCCATACATGGCTACACTCCATACAAATACTTTCAGAAACGACTTCCTGACACTTAAATCTATACTCGATGTTAACAAATTTCTCTTCTTCACAAACGCTTTCCTTGCCATTGCCAGTCTACATTTTATATCCTCTCTACTTCGACCATCATCAGTTATTTTGCTCCCCAAATAGCAAAACTCCTTTACTACTTTAAGAGTCTCATTTCCTAATCTAATTCCCTCAGCATCACCCGACTTAATTCGACTACATTCCATTATCCGCGTTTTGCTTTTGTTGATGTTCATCTTATATCCTCCTTTCAAGACACTATCCATTCCGTTCAACTGCTCTTCCAAGTCCTTTGCTATCTCTGACAGAATGACAATGTCATCGGCGAACCTCAAAGTTTTTATTTCCTCTCCATGGATTTTAAAGCTACTCCGAATTTTTCTTTTGTTTCCTTTACTGCTTGCTCAATATACAGATTGAATAACATCGGGGATAGGCTACAATCCTGTCTCACTCCCTTCCCAACCACTGCTTCCCTTTCGTGCCCCTCGATTCTTATAACTGCCATTTGGTTTCTGTACAAATTGTAAATAGCCTTTCGCTCTCTGTATTTTACCCCTGCCACCTTTAGAATTTGAAAGAGAGTATTCCAGTCAACATTGTCAAAAGCTTTCTCTAAGTCTACAAATGCTAGAAACGTAGGTTTGCCTTTCCTTAATCTATTTTCTAATTAAGTCGTAGGGTCAGTATTGCCTCACGTGTTCCAATATTTCTACGGAATCCAAACTGATCTTCGCCGAGGTCGGCTTCTACCAGGTTTTCCATTCGTCTGTAAAGAATTCGCGTTAGTATTTTGCAGCCGTGACTTATTAAACTGATAGTTCGGTAATTTTCACATCTGTCAACACCTGCTTTCTTTGGGATTGGAATTATTATTTTCTTCTTGAAGTCTGAGGGTATTTCGCCTGTCTCATACATCTTGCTCACCAGATGGTCGAGTTTTGTCAGGAGTGGCTCTCCCAAGGCCGTCAGTAGTTCTAATGGAATGTTGTCTACTCCCGGGGCCTTGTTTCGACTCAGGTCTTTCAGTGATCCGTCAAACTCTTCACACAGTATCGTATCTCCCATTTCATCTTCATCTACATACTCTTCCATTTCCATAATATTGTCCTCAACTACATCGCCCTTGTTTAGACCCTCTATATACTCCTTCCACCTTCCTGCTTTCCCTTCTTTGCTTAGAACTGGGTTTCCATCTGAGCTCTTGATATTCATACAAGTGGCTCTCTTTTCTCCAAAGGTCTCCTTAATTTTCCTGTAGGCTGAATCTATCTTACCCCTAGTGAGATAAGCCTCTACATCCTTACATTTGTCCTCTAGCCATCCCTGCTTAGCCATTTTGCACTTCCTGTCGATCTCATTTTTGAGACGTTTGTATTCCTTTTTGCCTGCTTCATTTACTGCATTTTTATATTTTCTCCTTTCTCAATTAAATTCAATATGTCTTCTGTTACCCAAGGATTTCTACTAGCCCTCGTCTTTTTACCTACTTGATCCTCTGCTGCCTTCACTATCGTGTCGAACTTCCTTTTATCGGGCGTTGTACACCACCTCGACGTGGTCTGGACTCAAGTCGCTGGAAGTCCCCTGCGGAAATATTGAGTAATGGTGCCTCTGTAGCGGTCCATAATTGAGAAAGTATTTCTGGGGCAGAATTTTGTGCACCAACTAATCTCTCGATTGTGTACCATAAATTTTCGATGAGATTCATTTCGGGCGATCTGGGTGGCCAAACCATTCACTAAGATTGTCCAGAATGTGCTTCAATCTGATATGGCGCATTGTCATCCATAAACATTCCATCATTGTTTGGGATCATAACGTCCATAAATGGCTGAAAATGGTATCAAAGGAGCCGAAAGTCCAGAGGGCCCAGTATGGTCCATGTAAACACAGGACACACGATCATGGCGGCATCACCAGAGTGCACAGTGCCTTGTGACAACTTGCGTCCATGGCGTCATGGGCTCTGGGCCACACTCTAAACCTACGATCAGCTACTACCAACTGAAGTCGTGACTCATCTGACCAGGCCACGGTTTTTCAGTTGTCGAGCGTCCAACCCATATGTTCACCAGTCCAGGAGAGGCACTCTGCCAACTGGGTGTGTTCATCGTACGTTCCACATTGATTTCTTGGTTATTTCACGCGGTGTTGCTTGTCTGTTGACACTGACAACTCTACACAAACGCCGCTGCTTTCGGTCGTTGCTGATACAATTTTAGTTGCATGGCTTACAAAACTTTCAACATACACTTCAGCACCTTTTACTTCTATTGCGTGTCGAGTATTAGCTAATTGTAAATATGTGTTGTAACAGCACATAATAATATTTTATTTCTCCTTATACTGAGATTTAACTTCATACTTCATCCACATTATCTCACAGTTCCTTTCGGCAATCTGGGCTGCAGCAGAATTGTTTTTGATCTTCACTTTGACATAATTAGGACGAAAATCACATGCTAGACATACTTTGGTGAACTGAATACTAACACTAGTAGTCATAAGTTTTATTTTGTAATACCTGTATGAGTATACTGCTTTCAATGCCTGGCTGGGCAAATTCAATTTAATTTTATCCATATTTTGCAGCTAAAAAGGTGACTGTATTCAAAACATTGGAGGTATGAATTAAACAAATCCTTCAGTCACAACGTTTTCGTGTTTTATTAACCACACGATGCATTTCGGACCCGGTGCGTCCATCTTCAGGTGTAATTTGTCTCAATACATGTTTTATTTCTTCTCCTGAATGAGGTGACATGCATATTCCTGTCACGAAATGTTTAATGTTAGGTTATGAATTTCGTAAGTCGAACGAGGAAAATATGTGCAAAATAGTGGAAAATGAACAGTGTAAACTTACCACATAATCAAAGAAAATCTTGGAGCGTTATGAGTAAGGCCGTCCAACCAGACGGCTGGAGAGAATTTGGCACGATATTTCACAGGAAGCCATCTAACAAATCTATCAATAAATATCAAGCCGAATAACTGCTTCTATAACAGTCAGAAGTGGACCAGCGCGATGTCGACTTGCTCAATTTGTGAAGCTCTTTCTCTTGAATAAATCATCCAATTTTGCTGAAACTGCAGTCATTTGTCTTCCTGTAAACGAACGTCATATCTACCGATTTCCGTCCCATTCGGATTATTCCTTCGTGGAGCTTCGTTTTCTCATCTTAGAGTTCTAGAAGCACTAAACTTTTATACAGAGAGACCATCATCTCTAAGTGTCTTTCCTTTTTCCTTACCTTTGATAGCTGTATGCACGTTCAGCTTTGTACGCGAACAACGTTAAGTTATAAAGGAAAATGCAATTGCGAAACACAAATGTGTTTGTGAGTGTAGCATAGTGCGACGAAGAAACTATATCTACTAAAAATAAAAAAAATAAAAAAAAGGACGCTCTTATGAACGGCCGATTCAATGCGAACTGTTTTTTGTAGACTAAGTATGACACTAAAAATACGAATAAAAATAGCAACAGTTTCTGTTGCTGCTGACTTGTAGGACGCTAAGTCCACGTACCTACGCACGAGTTAAATTAAGATGAAAGTCGATGTAGCACAATTATTAGAGCCTCAAAAATGCCAAGATGAACTTTAAATGGGGCATTCCATGTCAATTGTACCATCGAAATGGACTACTCGCATCAACCCTGGAGATATTCACACAAATACTTGCACGCAGGCAATATTAATGTGAAGAAATCGTAACACGAGTGACTGTTTTTTTTTTCAACGAACGATATTTACTGGCTTACTTGTCATTTGTCAAATACTTTTTGTTAATAACTGTCCTATGGTACTCTATTTTGAGGTCGTAAATGACTTCACCCTTTCTCTCACGTAAATATCTCAGGATTCGAATTAAAGTTCGATATAGGCAGATATTTCCAAACGCCCGATCAGACTGCTAGCAACTAAACCGGATGTTCTTTTTTCTCGGTCCTCTTTGTGGTGAAGTATGCCGTGGTGCGGCTGCAAACTGTTGCTCAGACTTCCGCGCCGCGGCTACGTAGTGCGGCCGGCACTCCGCGGTGTTACCGGCTGCTGCGGCCCCAACTCCCGGCCGGCTTGCTGCTCGCCACTCGCACTCTGGTAGCTCGCAGAGTGCCGCCGATGTCCGCTCCAAAATGTTTTCCCGATGGCCGAACAGCTTCTCGAGGTTTAACACGTAAACCATCCTGCCTACGGAGTCAGTTCTAGCTGAACTACCTCGGGATTGAGGTCCCATACGCGACAACAGTGCTATATCTTCTAAAAAATGTATGGTCGTAAAAGATTTAATGCGAACTGTTTTCTGTGAATTAACTAAAATGATTAACTAAAATACAACAGTATCTGTTGCTGCTGACCAGTAGGAATTTGAGTTTGAATTCTGAACTGGCACGTACCTACGGATGCATTAAAATAAAACCTAAGTCGAAGTAGCATCGTTATTAGGGCCCCAAAATGCGTAACTGGACTTTAAATGTGGCAACGTTCAATGTCTAGGTGCCAGCCAAAAGCACTTGCCGCATATACCCTGTAAATAGTCACACAAATATATGCAGGTAGGCAGTATTACAGTGAAGAAACCACAACATGACCAGCTGAGGTAAAATCACAATTCCTCAACTGAAATAGCAACTGATCACACAATACCTTTAACGTTTTCCTGACGCGAGTATATCTGTATGTTTCACGCGCTGAATTTCTTCCAAGAATTTTTTTCGCATACTTGTACACAAAAAAAGTTTGAGTTCAAGACTCGGAAAAATTCACGTTGTGCTCCTCTCGTTTTTGGAGACGGGGACCACACTTGACCAAAGAGATCCTCTCACCAACACCAGCTTCTCCAGAAAAACCTGTCCGCCAGCGTAATCGGCCAAAACTGTCTATAAAACTTGACCGTCGCCAGTTCTGAACTTTGTTTAAAACTATTCAAATATGTAAACTTCCGTTTTTGCAGTATATTAAAATTACTTATTTATGTCTATGTATAATTTTTTTCTGCCTATGTATAATATATCACATGGTTCGAAATTTTGCAAGCAGTTCAAGGCTACTTTGAGATTTACAACTAGGTAAATAGTTCTCATATTATTAGTGATTTATTCCTTGGTACAGCTACTTTGCCTTTTTCATGTACCAAAAATGAATAGTAAAATAAAAGATTATAATACTCCTACCACTAATTGCTGCCGCTACTTTCACTACTTAAACAACATTTTTTGGTGAAACTCATGTTTTTATGGCGCGGAAATCATATTCCGGCTGACAGTTGAAAATGTGCGTGTTTTCCAAAAAGTACGTGATTTTGTACCACTTACCGTCCTCTGTCCTCTGACACTTTCTGGATTAAAATCGTGTTATCCGTTCTCGAAATATGAACTTATTTTCATATGTTTTATACTAAACATCTTCAAACCGAATTATCTTTCAGACTACAGCATCAATTAAAGGTGCATAAACACCAATAAAATAGTTTCAGCTCTCATTTTAATATCATATTGTTGGTTTTTGTGTCTCCTGTCTGGTTCAGTTTTTATGGAATATTCGAGCATTTTATGGTATATTTTCTCTGTATAGCCCAGCTGTGGCTTCCGTCTCCCTTCAACGGCCAGAGCTGCGGGTTTTACCAGACCATCACCCTTACGGGCGGCTGGGAGCTGAGCCATGAGCATTTCTGATATTCCTGCTACCGTTAATGATCATGCATCAGACGTGCCGCCATCGATCGATATCGCGTCTAGTTAGCCGGTACGCCGACACGGAACTCTCTCCCCTACCTTAACTGTTAATCGGCCGCCCCGGCGAGCCGACCCCATGTAAACACAGGACCGCTCGCACACCAACGTCTGCTTAGAACGTCTTTCAGATTCTGTAAAGTGCACTACACAGATCATTAGAGATCATTTACTCATAACCCCACCTGAAGCGGGTGTGTCTACTGTCTATCTATAAATGTTCACATACTGCTAAGAGATGCAATTGTCAGCCAAGCTACACTGGATCGCGTAACTGAAAAGCTTCCCTGAAAGATATGGAACGGCTTTCTGCGACTGCATCTGCATCTACATCCACATCTTTCTCCGCAAGAAATCCTATGGTGGGTGATGAGAGGGTTGAAGGTGTACCAACTTCATGACTTTCATTGGCGGATGGTAAGTGGCAAAAGCGAATGTCGATACCATTCTGTACTAGTCCGAGTTTCATTCTGTCGTGATCAATGTTATGTGTCGACAGAAGTGCCGACACAGTGTTATTTAGAAGGGCCGAATAGGCACGCTAAGCTCACCCAGAATATCGTGAAGTCTGAAACAGGATGCTCAATGAATGCTAATAAGAAAAGTACGTTGCTTTGGGAATACTTAACTTTAATCCATCCTTTTGGTATACATCGTTTATGGTGAATACAAGTAAGACTCTCTCCAGATATGGTTAACTGCGCCTTGCTAGGTCGTAGCTATGGACTTAGCTGAAGGCTATTCTAACTGTCTCTCGGCAAATGAGAGGAAGGCTTCGTACGTCTAGTCGCTAGCAATGTCGCCCGTACAACTGGGGCGAGTGCTAGTCCGCATCTCTAGACCTGCCATGTGGTGGCGCTAGGTCTGCAAGTACTGACAGTGGCGACACGCGGGTCCGACACGTACTAATGGACCGCGGCCGATTTAAGCTACCACCTAGCAAGTGTGGTGTCTGGCGGTGACACCACAATCAATACATTAGTTCTCGTCATTTTACCTACGTTTGATGAAATTAATGATGTTGTGATCGAAGTAAAAGTTTTTGAGTAATTGGTGCTTGTTTTCATTTTCTATTGCGTCATTGTATATTACCTAGTATCAGTTGTGGTTGGTAGTCAAAATTGTTAGTGGAAAAATGTAAGTTAGTTCAAATAAGAAAGCTGTACCAAGTGTGTGAGAGCGCTAACGCCCAGAGAAGGAATCTTTAATCATCTCGAATGGTTCAAATGGCTCTGAGCACTATGGGACTTAACAGCTATGGTCATCAGTCCCCTAGAACTTAGAACTACTTAAACCTAACTAACCTACGGAGAGCACACAAAACCCAGTCATCACGAGGCGAAGAAAATCCCCTACCCCGCCGGGAATCGAACCTGGGAACCCGGGCGTGGGAAGCGAGAACGCTACATCACGACCATGAGCGGGGGGACTTTAATCATCTCGTATAAGCCGTACAAACCAATATTCTCAATTACAAAAATTCCTTTACGCACAGTTTTTTAGACAGAAAGAAACACATTGCAGTGAGGAGAAAGCAAGTGTTCTCCTTTTTAGGAAAATTTCGTGAAATTGTTAGCTGCCGGAGTAGGGCAGCGTGTTAGAAGTCTTCATTATGCGAACGTTTGTCAATTACGAGGGCTGTGGTCGTGAAAATCAACAAGCGTTATGTATTCCGTGTGCTCACATCGTATATACAGGGTGATTATAATTAAAGTTTCAGTTCCAAAACGCTACAAAAAAATATCCACTGCTCAAATTGGTTCAAATGGCTCTGAGCACTATGGAACTTAGCATCTGAGGTCATCAGTCCCATAGAACATAGAACTACTTAAACCTAACTAGCCTAAAGATGTCACACGCATCCATGTCCGAGGCAGAATTCGAACCTGCGGCCGTAGCGGTCGCGTGGTTCCGGACTAAAGCGCCTAGAACCGCTCGGCCACAAAGGCCGACCAGCCACTGCTCAGAATGGAGTAAAGATCTGAACGGAGTACTTGTATTATCGAAGAAGGAGGACGCGTTATGGAAAGAAAAACTAAAATTTAGCTACTAGATGGCACTGTAAGCGGCAGAATATACAAAATAAAAGACGCAGGGTATACTGCTCCTGAGTTTGCGTCTGACATGCTCGGCATAACTGTCTCAACGCAGGATGGCGCGCAGCCAGAAATCTCGTTTATATGAATGGTGACTGTGCGCCAGTAGCTCTGCATGTGCTCAAGACAATGAAGGCTATGTAAAAAGGCGTTGGTCCGATGTCTGCCAAGGATCTGGAGAAAATGATTACGAAATTCGAAATGATATGTTCGTTTGAACTGCAGTGTGGCGGGAGGAGGAAAACAATTTACATGCGACGTCAGATGGTGTGGCCCCACCATCGCAGGAGGGGTCGACTTTGGACATGCTTGTGAGCATGGTGCACAAGTTTCTACCAAACATCCTGAATTGCTACCTGTACAAAATTACAAATGTTCTGGAATTGGTTCATGCTGAACCGCCAGTAAGTCAAACGTTTTCTCTAGAATTTCTGCTCGCTTGAAAGTGGACAATGAATGTCCGTTCAGCATTCTGTGGACAGAGCAAGCCTAATTCTATCCCCAGGGACTTGTCAGTACACAGAATTGCAGAATATGAACAATGGAAAATTCGCGCGCACATCAAACACTAACCTTCCGTTCTGTGAAGGTAACTTTGTGATGAGGATTGACGTCATCATTTATTGTAGGGCCGTATTTTTTCGAGAAGTTGTATCCTTCGAGTCCTGTTGCCTGTACCGTTAGTATACGCCATTCTATTCTTTTGTGCACCAACTTCACTCCAGCGGCGTGGATGTGTGGGTAAGATCGTTCTTATGCAAGTGTGTACTCCTCCGCACATTGTACAGGGAGTGATAACTGGATCCTTAATCCGTGCTACTCCTGGCTGAGGAGTTATCTGATAGATGGTGTGTTCAGTGGTCCGGTTACAAACGTAGCTGAATTAAAGGCAGCCGCGCGGGGCTGCGGCGCGGGCTGAGGCGTCTAGTCAGGGTCCACGCGGCTCCCCCCGTCGGAGGTTCGACACCTCCCTCGGGCATCGGTGTACGTGTCGGCGTTAGCGTAAGTTAGTTTAAGTTAGATTAACTACTATAAGCTCAGGTACCGATGACCTCAGCAGCTTCATCCCATCACACCTTACCACAACTTTCAAAAAAGAAAAAATATTAAAGGTACGCATTGCGCAACGCATTCTGAACGTTACCCCTGGGATACTCCGTCCCCTTTTGGAACATGCTATTTTCCAGTTTCAACTTGTGCCAGAAAACGGTGGACGACATACTAAACCACGTCTTTCACCAGTATAACGACAGCTAGAGACCGTTTTCATTGTTGCTTTTTATGCGGTTTTTGGCCTCAAGACAATTAAAAACCGATTTTTCCCATCCAATGTAGTTCGACTTTGCGTGGCTTTGCAGCTTTTGAATGCCAAACTTGTCAGTCAAGCATATTCCACAGCACGCAGCAGCGTTGGTGTATCCGAACCCATTTAGGTTATGATGCTTACAGCGTCGTATTCTGGTGAAATTTTCGTTAATTGTTGTTTGTTACAATAATGTTTCCCCCTTCTTTGATAATATTCCAATCAAATTTCATTATTCGCAGCCGATCGTTTTTTTACAGCGTTTTGGTACTGGAATTTTAATTGCAATCGCCCATATAATGCGCGGGATCTAGAGCAGCAGAGTGAGTCGACAGTAAAGCTACGCATGATCAACATCGCTCGATTCTCTAATCTACATATTGTCAAAATTGCCGAGTTATAATATTTTCGGCAAAGCCGAGTTATGTGTAAAAAACTCTACTACACATTTCGGGGTTTGTTGTTGGATAGTTGAACCGTTTAGACACTGAGTAATTCTGTTGTGCGAAGTATGCTTGTAAACTTAAATTTTCACGAATGTACTGCAATTCGATTTTCCAAAAACTGCATTGTTATGATTTTTAATAACTTTGATAGACATGTTACGCGTAACAATCAGAAAATTTTCGTATCCATTCAGTTCTGCACTACACAAAACGACGTTGCAGTGCCTACACATTTCGGACTGCGACGATATTTGGTTTTATGAACTTTTACTATTTTTGACTGGGATTTTTAAGGTTTTGATAAATTTATCTTGAGTTGTTCCTAGTAAGAACTGATATTTTACTACAAGATTATATCACTTTTTAAACATTAACTTAGGTTCTGGTTACAAACCTATGTTCTTATCCGCATCCTGATCAATAAATTTTCGTTCAAGCGTCGTCGGTCTGGTTAGGCGTAGTGTTTTGCTTTTTCTTCCTGTAGGTTTGTCGTAAGTAAGCACGATTACGGGTTAGATGCAAAGTAAGTGAGAGAGATACTTATAATCCGAAATAACAAACGTAATACATATATTGCACGCCCGCATAACTGCATATCGTGATCTGACAATCCGTTTAACGTTGGACAGTCGTGGGTTCCTATTCCTTCTTGTTTTTGTGTTAATAGATTGTATTCTAGTGTCCACCTGCAAGGCTGAGTCGTAACGTGTTTATCTACAATGCAGCGGGCCCGTAATCAGTTCTCAGCCGGGTTGGAGATTTTTGTGCGCACGTGGTGTGCGTGTTGTGTTGTTCTCATCCTCCTTTCATGATCACCAATGCGCAAGTCGCCCATTGTGGCGTCACCTGAAATAAGACTTGCAACCCGGCGGCAGAACTTCCCCGAAAGGGGCCTCCATTTCATTGGGTAGTAGTCTCGTGAAAAACTTTTGTAGGGAAACTTGACTTATACTTAATTATAAGTGGCTATCGATATCTTTCGTGAATTTTTCCTGTTAGGTCCCTGCAATAAATTTCCATTAAAGTCTCCACAAATGAAATCCCCTCTTTACGTCTGCCAGACGGATAATTCATGAAAATTTCCGTCACTTAGGGTGGACCTTTATACACTCCTGGAAATTGAAATAAGAACACCGTGAATTCATTGTCCCAGGAAGGGGAAACTTTATTGACACATTCCTGGGGTCAGATACATCACATGATCACACTGACAGAACCACAGGCACATAGACACAGGCAACAGAGCATGCACAATGTCGGCACTAGTACAGTGTATATCCACCTTTCGCAGCAATGCAGGCTGCTATTCTCCCATGGAGGCGATCGTAGAGATGCTGGATGTAGTCCTGTGGAACGGCTTGCCATGCCATTTCCACCTGGCGCCTCAGTTGGACCAGCGTTCGCGCTGGACGTGCAGAACGCGTGAGACGACGCTTCATCCAGTCCCAAACATGCTCAATGGGGGACAGATCCGGAGATCTTGCTGGCCAGGGTAGTTGACTTACACCTTCTAGAGCACGTTGGGTGGCACGGGATACATGCGGACGTGCATTGTCCTGTTGGAACAGCAAGTTCCCTTGCCGGTCTAGGAATGGTAGAACGATGGGTTCGATGACGGTTTGGATGTACCGTGCACTATTCAGTGTCCCCTCGACGATCACCAGTGGTGTACGGCCAGTGTAGGAGATCGCTCCCCACACCATGATGCCGGGTGTTGGCCCTGTGTGCCTCGGTCGTATGCAGTCCTGATTGTGGCGCTCACCTGCACGGCGCCAAACACGCATACGACCATCATTGGCACCAAGGCAGAAGCGACTCTCATCACTGAAGACGACACGTCTCCATTCGTCCCTCCATTCACGCCTGTCGCGACACCACTGGAGGCGGGCTGCACGATGTTGGGGCGTGAGCGGAAGACGGCCTAACGGTGTGCGGGACCGTAGCCCAGCTTCATGGAGACGGTTGCGAATGGTCCTCGCCGATACCCCAGGAGCAACAGTGTCCCTAATTTGCTAGGAAGTGGCGGTGCGGTCCCCTACGGCACTGCGTAGGATCCTACGGTCTTGGCGTGCATCCGTGCGTCGCTGCGGTCCGGTCCCAGGTCGACGGGCACGTGCACCTTCCGCCGACCACTGGCGACAACATCGATGTACTGTGGAGACCTCACGCCCCACGTGTTGAGCAATTCGGCGGTACGTCCACCCGGCCTCCCGCATGCCCACTATACGCCCTCGCTCAAAGTCCGTCAACTGCACATACGGTTCACGTCCACGCTGTCGCGGCATGCTACCAGTGTTAATGACTGCGATGGAGCTCCGTATGCCACGGCAAACTGGCTGACACTGACGGCGGCGGTGCACAAATGCTGCGCAGCTAGCGCCATTCGACGGCCAACACCGCGGTTCCTGGTGTGTCCGCTGTGCCGTGCATGTGATCATTGCTTGTACAGCCCTCTCGCAGTGTCCGGAGCAAGTATGGTGGGTCTGACACACCAGTGTCAATGTGTTCTTTTTTCCATTTCCAGGAGTGTACTTTAACAATGACGAGTACTTCGTTTCTCAGTATTAATTGATGAGAACGTGCTTCTACATCCTGCTCTCTACAGAAAGTACTTATTTCAAAATTTTTGTCTTTATATTCCTTTTTATGAATGTGACATATCTTCCTCTCCTCTCTCTTTACTGGATTTGCATGAATATGCAGCTAATTTATAACAACTTTTATTAAGATTTTCTATCTCCTTGGTTATATGCCGTCCAGAAATACAAATAACACCAGTTTCTTTCCAGCTGCCAAGATGTACCAAACAAATTAACTACTTCTTTACTGTTATTCTTACCCCAAAGTCACGTTAATTTATTTTAATATTATCTGTCTGAATTTGACCTATAGCCGGAACCTCACCTGACTCCGATAACCACAGGTATTTACCTTTGCGCGCTGCTGGAGCCCCTTATGTTTCCTGTAATAGATTTGTTAACTCGTTCTTACCACTACTATTCAGTTATAGGCCATGAGAAGTATATCCACACCTTCCTATAGCAACTACTGGAGCAGCACCAATATGAGATTTTGCATCCATCTAAAGCGCCCATTTCAGCTCCGAGTTAACTCGCTTTACAACGGAGTTAACCCAACGGTGGTCTTGCGCCTACAAAACCTCCACATAACCCAAAGTCTGTGTTCAGTGGATGCCCTTATTTTTTTCAGGTCTCCCCTGACTCGGTATTTATCGCTTTTAGCCACGCTGCTTTCAGCCCTACCAACTTCCAACATCCATCTCCTTTGTATACTTTATATAAAAATAATCAAGAAACTCGAAGTTTAAAGACAAAAATATCCCACCGAAAAGATACAGCAACTGCTGAAAGAAATACACTACTTTATCAGCAGTAATGCAGAGTCCACATGTCACTACGAAGCACAATGAATTTGCGATTGGCTCAGTCAAACGATTTTCTGTAAATACTGAATAACAAAGCATTTCATCCTTTCAACATTTCAGTCCATTAACAACTTCATGACAATAATTTTTATACACGTGTTTGTTTCAAGTTAAGCATCGTTTACATACCATAGGCAAATCAATCTTCACAGTATCCACCACTGGCTAGCGGAAATTCCACGCCTGGCAACGGAAATGGCTTAATAAATACTTCGATCTGTCAACGAGCGGCGTGGACACTTCAAGAATGATATCAGTCATATCTGTTTTTTTATGACGTTCTAAATACCAAGACGTGTCTACAGATCCCACAAGATATACTGCCACAGTTTTCGGAAAACATGTCACTGGACATAAGGAAATCCTTGTGGTACAAACATACCTGATGTCCGGTCCACTCCGCACCTATAATTACAGACTTTCTAGACAGAGCATCCGCAGTTCGGTGGATCGGTCGTTCAGGAAGAACATATGGACCTGCATCTTCACATTTTTCATCTACTGATATAGACAGACGCTGAAGAGTGTTGGAGAAATACAGCATCCTTGTCGTACTACTTTGCGTTTGTTGCATTCGAAAGATTTTGGAATATACAACGTAAACGAGAAAGAAAGGAAAATAGGAGAAATGGAACATGTAGACCATATGGGTGGAGAAAGCATCCTGGCAAAGACTTTAATTTGTAACTGCACTGGAAGATGAAATGTACCAACATCATGATAGAGATGGGTACCTCAATAGGCAATCTGACTAGTAGATGAAACGAAGAAAAAGATATACCGTATGTATTTTCAAATACATGTAGCCTATGAACTTTTATTATGTCTTTATATAGTAGTACAGATTAATGCTGTCGACCGAGGAACGACAGTATTCCACTGGCAATAGCCTTCGTTCAGATGGGCGTGGGTATGAAACCTGACAATTGGAGAGACGAAGTACGTACAAGCTTCAATTGCCTAAGCAACCCGAACAGTGCTGAAAAATAACCCGCAAGAACAACAGAATAAATAGTCACTGCCCGATAAATAACATAGCGAAGTTCAGGCTACATATAGACACTACGGTGGAAGTTATTTGGTTTGACGAGAGGCGTGCAGGAAGAGGGCTGGTGTCAGCTTGGCTTGGCCACGAGAGCAATGACGTGGGTGACAGGCAATATTGGCGCAGCGCTGGCGCCTGGATGGACACGGCCTGGCTTGTGCCACGCAGTGCTACCACACCATCCCAAATATGTCCAGACCAGAAGCGCTTTCCATTAAGTAATAGCTGATAAAGTGACAAATTTTCTCACATGGAAATGTAATTCTTAACTGATTAAGACTATCCATTACGGATTTTTAAGAACCCGCCGCACTTTATTTTATAGTTTTAAATAATGGCAGTATTTGTAATAAATGCAGTTGTTGAGACAAGTGGGCTTGTGGGAATGAAGAGAAAACGTCTTGAAAAATTGACCGAACGACGTGAAATAATTGTCTTGAATTTATGATATATCCTTGTATGTACAGTCGTGGACAAAACGAGCGAGACCCCTCGCCTTTTCGTTATGCTGATCCGCACAGCTTTAAAGTCTGCTACACAGCATAACAGGCAAGGAGACGAAGAGCTACCATCATACTATGCACAGGCGTGAAATTGAGAAACTATCCGAACTATGTCAGACTGTTTTCAATCATGTGTAAGACTAAATTAATGCTGATTAGTGTGTGAAATACAACACGTAAATATAAGATATAAACGGAAGAAGAAACGCTAATTAGTATGAACTGCACTAATAAAAATGAATTTCACCTTATCGAGATGACATAACTGTTTTAGTAACACAAAGTACCCCAGATCATTACGAATTAGCAAAATAATATGCGCATTCGGCCGCGAAACCGTCTGTGTCAACGTTCAGACCAGTCGTACTGGATTACCGTTGCTGACCTGCCACGAAAGTGTGCAAATTTAGTAACGCGAGAAGATTCATAACGAAATTCAGTTAAAAATCGATCAGTGCCACACTTAAGTCAATTCATATTGACATCCACAGGGCACCGGTACAGAATAAAGATATCAATAAAACGTATTTGGAACGCGAGAATTTCTTAAAATTGCTTTACTGATAGTCTATCTGCCTCCATCGAGATTAGAACCGAAAACAAACCAGACCTCCCTTGCAGTAGCATACACTTTTCACTACGCTAGCAGACAACCCAGACAAACAGCCCTCTATTATTACCCCAGACATGAATAAGTTGGCAATTTCGCAATGAAAATGACAAAATGATCTGCAGTTTCTGTTGCATAGAGCTTTCTGGACTCAAAAACATGAATTTTCTACCCTTATGTCACCGCTTATGTGACAATCATTCGGGATGTTTATCGAAATAACAAAATACTGTTATCAGCGAGTAAATTTAGTAGGATAATTCTGCACCACGCCAGGAAGTAAACGGCTAGAAAGCTGCCAAACGTGTTATACAAGGTTTCGAATTCTCCATTAGACTCGCCGCAGCCAGTAAACGTTCATTAGCCGAAGTGTTTCTTAAGCTAGCTACCAATGGGAATTCTCGCACTTCTAAAACGCGGTGGCATAATATTGGGATCTGAATTACCACGTGTATAGGCAAATGGATTTTATTTGCATTCCTGTAAACGTAATTTGGATCGAAAGCGTAGCTACGAATAATATGCTGATGTATCGACTGCAACTAGAACATTTCGAATGAAGAGTAGGGGTAATTATTTATGCGGCCCTCATCTTCAATAGCTGTCGTAGCTATATTCGTCACTTAAATCAGTAAAAATGGAACCCTACTAGTCTCACTTTCTTGATCGTCTGTCTGTCTACCCAACCCTTAAAACCTGTTTACCTCGGGTACGGGCAGACATTATAAGCGGAAATGCATCACACTTCCTGTGGTATACGGTCCTTTGCTGGTGTAAAAAAGTGAGCTTCTGTGTCAACGCAATCTAAAGATACGGCCGTTTATGTAACGAAAATCTACGCGAAAGGACAAAAAATGGCCCTAAGAACTATGCGACCAAACTGCTAAGCTCATCAGTCCACTAGAATTAGAACTACTTAAACCACCTAACCTAAGGACATCACACACATCCATCATGCCTGTGGTTGGATTCCAACCTGCGACTATAGCAGCCGCGCGGTTCGTGACTGGCTGGTTGGCCTCCGTAAAATATATATATATATATATATATATATATATATATATATATATATATATATATATATATATATATATATATATATATACTGTCTAGTGAGGATAAACTGTATTCGCCAGCAACTCAGATCGTTTGATTCCGAGAGTTTTACGCAGCTACATTCAAATTTTGTTCGAAGTCTTCTGCAGTAGCCACACCCCAGAAAAGTCGTATGCGATATCCACTTCTGAGGACGCTGGTAGATACTGCAGTACGATAACAAGTAGTGTAGTTAAGAATTTATTGTTATTGGTCCATGCATGACACTTTATTTCAGTATCAATTTAACGCACCTAGGTGTTTGTCTATGGCTGAAAATAATGAACAAAAATAAATAAACAGCAAACAACTTCGATGTTCAAATCAAATGTTACTCACACGTCGCAATTACAACACGATTTCGTTGTTACATCTACATGACTACATCTACAGGATTTCTTTGCTATCTAGACTTACGTGCCTGGCAGAGGGTTCATCGAGCTAACTTCGGACTATTTCTCTACCGTCCACTCTTAGAATATCAGTAAAGCAATTTTAAGAAATTCTCGCGCCCCCAATACGTTTTATTGCTTCCTTTATTCTGTACCGGCGCCCTGTGGATGTCAATATGAAACTCTCGTAGAATTTCATACTTTTCCTCTTCTGTCAATAACTGAATTGACTTAAGTGTGGCACTGATTGATTTTTAACTGAATTTCATTATGAATCTTCTCGCGTTTCTAAATTTGCACACTTTCATGGTAGGTCAGCAACGGTAATCCAGTACGACTGGTCTGAACTTTGACACAGACGGTTTCGCGGCCGAATGCGCATATTATTTTGCTAATTCGTAACGATCTGGGGTACTTTGTATTACTAAAACAGTTATGTTATCTCGATAAGCTGAAATTCATTTTTATTAGTTCAGTTCATACTAATTAGCGTTTCTTCTTTCATTTATATCTTATATTTACATGTTGTGTTTAACACACTAATCAGCATTAATATAGTCTTACACATGATTGCAAACAGTCTGACATAGGTCGGATAGTCTGTCAATTTCACGCCTGTGCATAGTATGTTGGTAGCACTTCGTCGCCTTGCCTGTTATGCTGTGGAGCAGACTTTAAAGCTGTGCGGATCAGCATAACGAAAAGGCGAGGGGTCTCGGTCGTTTCGTCCACGACTGTATATTTCTAAGCGCATAAAGTTCTTTACAGAGCATTACAATACCTCGGTTAAACGGTATTTGACTTAAGAATGTAATTTCGTGTACTTTTTGTGTTTTTATTCTCTTTCAGGAATGAAAAAAATGTTGGTTGCCCGTGCGAAAAACTGGGATTTGATAAAAGCAATCCTGCTCTTTGAAGCGTTTGTCCCTGCGACTTATGTATAATGATGGCAAATTCCAGTTTACTAGGCAACTATCTTCTTGTCAATTGAAAAGTCATGCTTGGATCAGACGGCGTTAAGTTTATCCGTAGTACTACAATTGTTATACCGTGTCAATCAGTCGAGCGTTAATTGTAAAATCCCTGAGTTTTGTTATAACAATGCGCGCTCCGTTGAGTGAGCCTTGTTTAGCGTACAGGTTTTCTTACCAACATGACAATATCATTTTTCTTTAGCATAAGTTTATGTGGTGGTAATCCTGACGGATCTAATGAATGTAAGAATTCTACAGGATGTTTGTCGTTTCTAGAAGTATATTCGTTTAGAAAAGTAAACTTGTACGACGGGCAGAGGTCATGGACTACCGCAGCGGTCAGCGTTACTATCTATGATAATGCTGTATACTAATTATCCACTTAATAAGTATTTTAAAACAAATAGTATGGTATTTGTAATAAGATAATACCAAAAGGGTGTCTCTTATTCGTGATCAATATCTTAGCTTCGTAATATATATATATATTACGGAGCGCGCATGAAGCTGGAAATCTCTGATACCCCTCTGCCTACGTTCCTCAAAAGCTTGTGATAAAATTTTTCATATATAGTAAGTTTTAGCGAAAAACCGGCATGCAGTGTCAGAATACGGTAAACATCCTTTCTAACAATACCGCATTCATCCCTGTACGATTAGCTTGTGTTGAGAAAAAGGAATTGTGACTGGAGAAATAAAATATATGATACATACAGAAAACAGTAGCCAGTCACTTCTTTGACATAGTTTTTTTTTTTACATAAATCGATTTTCGAAATTTTTCAGACTGGCCTTCACATGGTACACGGGAGGTTACGTGACTGTTTCAAATCGTAAGCAGTAACAGTGTACAGCTAGAGACTGGCAAAGTTTCGTGATTACTGTATATATACATACAAGTACATATCCTGTGGAAAGCAAGTGGTGTGTTACAAGATGCCCATCACAACAGAAGCTGATACATGGATTTTAGCAACTAAGCCACCCATATCGTCACAAGGCAGCATCCAGCGTTACGCTTTGAAATAGTGATGTTACCGCCTGTGTAGAATCTGAAGATGAGCCCGAAAAGGTTCGAAAACCGGATTATCAAATAATAACTATTTCAAAAAAGTGAGTTGTTGCAGTTTTCTGTATTTATATTACATAATTATTATCGTTTACTGCTGCCGAACTGCCGGCCGCGGTGGTCTAGCGGATCTAGGCGCGCAGTCCGGAACCGCGCAGCTGCTACGGTCGCAGGTTCGACTCCTGCCTCGGGCATGGATGTGTGTGATGTCCTTAGGTTAGTTAGGTTTAAGTAGTTATAAGTTCTAGGGGACTGATGACCACAGATGTTAAGTCTCATAGTGCTCAGAGCCATTTGAACCATTTTTTGCTGCCGAACTATGACAACGGCTTTTGTTAGTGGAAGTACATTCCTATAAGGTTGGAAACGGCCCTCGAGGGCGACCTCTGCGACATAGCAGGTGTGGAATGGGATCAAACAGTGAGGAGATAACAGCGCTGCAAACCAACGTCCCGCCTTCAGAAGCAGAGGTCTGACAAACGTCTGTACGACTGCACCAAATACAGGGTGATTCTGTGATGATGTTACGAATTTCAGAGAGGATGGAGAAGGGTAAATGTATCAATTTTATGCAAGGGCTCCCGGTCTGGAAACGGCTGAGTCCAAAGTTTTCAGAGAAAATCGTTCTGATACCTCTGGCAGTGAAATACATGTGCCGCTGCTGTTGATGCTAAGATTGCAGAGTAGGCAACTTTCCGAACTGGTTGTGTGGATAAAGCAAGAAACCAGTGTCAGGTACACATGTGCTCTAAAATGCGTACCTGTGGAACACATTTCTTATACTGCAAGCTCTTTGATTTCCATGGTTTTGCAGGAGGTGGTATGAACCAAAACAAGAAAAAAGTCTCCGGCAAACATGAGGTCTAAAATGCATACCTTAGGAGTTATGGGTACTTCCTCAGCAGAACTAGCGAAGGTGAACAAGCGCTTATAGCTCTTACGGTATGCATTTTAGGACCCATGTTTGCTAGATGTTTTTCTTGCTTTGGTGCGTACTACCACCGCTCAAAGTTGCCCACCCTACGATCCTAGCGACAACAGTATCAGTACATGTATTCCACTGTCACAAGAATCAGAACGATTTTCGCTTAGAGCTCTTGACTTGGCCGCTTCCGGACAAGGTTCCCTATCTCAAATTGATGCATTTATCCTTCTCCATCATCCCCGGAAGTTTGCAACGTCATTACGGAATCAACCCGGATAAGCAAACACGTAACTTTGGTACTGTTCGTGTGTTTATTATTATCATTGTCACGTCAAGCGCACAAAATGTTGACCTTCAGCATTGGTACTTGCTATAAAGCGATTGGGGACACACTGTACTGAATGCTGATTGACTTCTCGCAACACAGGCCTATGCTGTATGGCAGTTTATGTCTTCTGGAGTCGTAGGAGGTACCTCCTAGACATCTTCTTATTATTTTTCCCGCAGATAATAGTCGTGAGGTGGTAAGTCTGGGGTGCGTGCGGGTCAATATGTTCTTCCTGACAGACCGATCCACCGAACTGCGGATGCTCTGTTAAGAAAGTCTGTAATTATAGGTGCGTAATGGACCGGACATCAGGTATGTTTGTACCACAAGGATTTCCTTATGACCAGTGACATGTTTTCCAACAACTGTGGCAGTATATCTCGTGGGATCTGTAGACACCTCTTGGTATTTAGAACGTCAAAAAAAAAAAAAAAACAGATATGCCTGATATCATTCTTGAAGTGTCCATGCCGCTCGTTGACAGATCAAGAAATTTGTTAAGCCATTTCCGTTGCCAGGCGTGGAATTTCCGCTAACTAGTGGTGGATACTGTGAAGATTGATTTGCCTATGGTCTGTAAACGATGCTTAACTTGAAACAAACACTTGTATAAAAATTATTGACATGTAGTTGTTAATGGACTGAAATGTTGAAAGGATGAAATGCTTTGTTATTCAGTATTTACAGAAAATCCTTTGGCTGAGCCAATCGCAAATTCAGTGTGCTTCCTAGTGACATGTGGACTCTGCATTACTACTGATAAAGTAGTAGTATTTCTTTCAGCAGTTGCTGTATCTTTTCGGTGGGATATTTTTGTCTTTAAACTTCGAGTTTCTTGATTATTTTTATATAAAGTTTACAAATACAGATCGTGAGAGCTAGGCATTATGAAGATACCTTTCAGGTTGCAACTGCAACGCTACTCTAACAGTTTACCGACATTTGATATAAAAGAAAATGTCATACAGATGTAGATGAATGCAGAATGAAGGAGAGCAATATTAGTAAAACACAGAAGTAAGGCGGATGACAAACAGAGCAGGAAAAGAAGAGCTGTGCTCCTAGGTAGCAGCCATGGGAATGGTGTAGGCCGGCAGCTGTAGTAAAAATTTGGTTCAAGATACCAGGTTTAGTGAAACCAAATACTACTCTTTTCTAGGTATCAGAAAACTTAGGACAATTGTGTAACGATTTTAGCAAAGAAGATCAGACGTTGGAAGTTGGTAGGGCTGGAAGCAGCCTGCCTATAAGCGAGAAATACCGAGTCAGGGGAGACCTGAAAAAAATAAGGGCATTTACTGAACTCAGACTTTGGGTTATGCGGAGGTTTTGTAGGCCCATGACCACCCTTGGGTTAACTCCGTTGTAAACCGAGTGAACTCGGAGCTGAAAGGGGCGCTTTAGATGGATGCAGAATCTCATATTGGTGCTGCTCCAGTAGTTGCTATAGGAAGGTGTGGATATACTTCTCATGGCCTATAACTGAATAGTAGTGGTAAGAACGAGTTAGCAAATCTATTACAGGAAACATAAGGGGCTCCAGCAGCGCGCAAAGGTAAATACCTGTGGTTATCGGAGTCAGGTGAGGTTCCGGCTATAGGTCAAATTCAGACAGATAATATTAAAATAAATTAAAGTTACTTATGCGGTAAGAATAACAGTAAACAATTAGTTAATTTGTTTGGTACATCTTGGCAGCTGGAAAGAAACTGGTGTTATTTGTATTTCTGTACGCTATATAACCAAAGAGATAGAAAATCTTAATAAAAGTTGTTATAAATTAGCTACATATTCATGCAAATCCCGTAAAGAGAGAGGAGAGGAAGATATGTCACATTCATAAAAGGGAATATAAAGACAAAAATTTTGAAATAAGTACTTTCTGTAGAGATCAGGAAGTAGAAGCATGTTCTCGTCACTTAATACTGAGAAACAAAGTTCTTGTCATTGTTACAATATACTAGTCCATCCTGGGTGACGGAAATTTTCATGAATAATCCGTCTGGCAGACGGAAAGAGGGGATTTCATTTGTGGAGACTTTAATGGATATTTCTTGAAGGGACCTAACAGGAAAAATTCACGAGAGATTACGTTAGCCACTTATTATTTAGTATAAGTCACGTTTTCCTACAAAAGTTTTTCGCGAGACTACTACCCAATGAAATGATACAATCGTGTGGCATTGTTGGCCAGAAGGCCCCTTTTGGGACAGTTCGGCTGCCGGGTTGCAAGTCTTATTTCAGGTGACGTCACATTGGGCGACTTGCCCGTTGGTGATCATGAAAGGAGGATGACAACAACACAACACCCACTCCACGTGCGCAGAAAAATCTCCATCCCGGCTGAGAACTGAATACGGGAACGCTGCATTGTAGATAAACACGTTACGACTCAGCCTGACGGATTGTCAGATCACGATCACGATATGCAGTTATGCGGGCGTGCAATATATATATTACGTTTGTTATTTCGATTATAAATATCTCTCTCACTTACCTTGCAAATAACCCGTAATCGTGCTTACTTACGACAAACCTACAGGAAGAAAAAGCAAAACACCGACGACGCTTGAACTAAAATTTATTGATCAGGATGCAAATAAGAAGATAGCTTTGTGAACAGAACCGTAGTTAATTATTAAAAAGTGATATAATCTTGTAGTGAAATATCAATTCTTACTAGGAACAACTCAAGATAAATTTATCAAAACCTTAAAAATCCCAATCAAAAGAACAAAAAGTTTATAAAATACTTTTTCGTATTAAAATACCAAATTTCATCGCTGTCCGGAATGTGTAGGCATTGCAACGTGGTTTTGTGTAGTGCAGAACAGAATGGATACGAAAATTTTCTGACTGTTACGCGTAACATGTCTATCAGAGTTATTAAAAATCGGATCCTATGCAATTTTTGAAAAATTTAATTCCAGTACATTCGTGAAAATTTAATTTTACAAGCTTACTTCGCACAACAGAATTACTCAGTGTCTAAACGGCTCAACTCTCCAAAAACAAAGCCCGAAATGTGTTGTAGAGTTTTTTCTACATACCACGGCTTTGCCGAAAATATTATAACTCGGCAATTTTGACAACATGTAGATTAGAAAATCGAGCGATGTTGATCCGTCGTAGCTTTACTGTCGACTCACTCTACAGCTCTAGATCCCGCGCATTATACGGGTGATTACAATTAAAATTCCAGTACCAAAACGCTGTAAAAAAAATGAACGGCTGCGAAGGATGAAATTTGAATGGAATATTATCAAAGAAGGGGGAAACATTATAGTAACAAACAACAATTAACGAAAATTTCCCCGCAATTCAGCGCTATAAGCATCATAATCTAAATGGGTTCGGATACAAAAGACAGATCAATCGCGTTACGACAGCCATGGTGTGAGTTGCTCATTAAACCAACCGTGCTGTGGAATGTGCATGACCGACAAGTTTCGCATTCAAAAGGTATAGCGGTATTAATTAGGTAAGCCGATCCACCACGCAAAGTCGAACTACATTGGTTGGGAAAAATCGGTTTGTAATTGTCCTGAGGCCAAAAACCGCATAATAAGCAACAATGATGTTCTTAGGTTAGTTAGGTTTAAGTAGTTCTAAGTTCTAGGGGACTGATGACCACAGATGTTAAGTCTCATAGTGCTCAGAGCCATTCGAACCAGAGCCATACCCACATATCCACGCCGCTGGAGTGAAGTTAGTGCGCAAAAGAATACAATGGCGTATACTACCGGTACAGACAACAGGACTCGAAGGATACAACTTCTCGAAAAAATACGGCCCTACAATAAATGATGCCGTCAATCCACATCGCAAAGTTACCTTCGTAGAACGAAAGGTTAGTGTTTGATGTGCGCGCGAATTTTCCGTTGTCCAGATTCTGCAATTCTGTGTACTGACAAGTCCCTGGGGATAGAATTGAGCTTGGTCTGCCCACAGAATGCTGCATGGACATTCATTGTCCACTTTCATGCGAGCAAAAATTCTAGAGAAAACGTTTGACTTACTGGCAGGTCAGCATGAACCAATTCCAGAACATTGGTAACTTTGTACAGATAAAAATTCAGGATGTTTCGTAGAAACTCATGCACCATGCTCACAAGCATGTCCAAAGTCGACCCCTCCTGCGGTGGTTGGGGCCACATCTTCTGACGTCGCGTGTAAATTGTGAAACGTCCCCTTTGAAAACTTATACAGGACTGTGCTTAACCTGACACACAATATTTTTAGCGCAACGCAATCTGACTTCCAATAATCCCTACAAAAGAATGGCCCTGACTAACATTAACCTATACCTTTCACAAATCACTTACCTCACAAAAATCTTCGTTACTGGAACTACTGCAATACAGAGAGCGCCACTACTGCCAGCTAAATAAAAGATTCAAACTACGGAAGGCACTGACTACTGATAGGCATAGTTAGCAAATGAAAGATTTTAATAGAGAACGAACAATGTATTTACCTTAATAGTCATAATATATATAGCAGTTCATGACAAATTTCAAAACTCCGCCATCTCTCTCCCCACATCCACCACTGCTGGCGGCTCACCTCCAACTGCGCAACGCTACGTGCTGTTCACATCCAGCTGCCGCTGCCCAACACTACAATGGCAGACAACAATGCAAACTAGCCACAGACTGCACACAGCACAGCCAGTGATTTTCATACAGAGCGCTACGTAACGTTGCCAAAAAGAAAACATAAACAGCCTACTTACAATTGTTTTCCTCCTCCCGCAACACTGCAGTTCAAACGAACATATCATTTCGAATTTCGTAATCATTTTCTCCATATCCTTGGCAGACATCGGACCAACGCCTTTTTACATAGCCTTCACTGTCTTGAGCACATGCAGAGCTACTGGCGCACAGTTACCATTCATATAAACGAGCTTTCTGGCTGCGCGCGATCCTGCGTTGAGACAGTTATGCCGAGCATGTCAGATGCAAACTCAGGAGCAGTGTACCCTGGGTCTTTTATTTTGTATATTCTGCCGCTTACAGTGCCATCTAATAGCAAAATTTTAGTTTTTCTTTCCATAACGTTGCATGGGGGCTTATTTAAAATGCAATAATTTTAGTAGCTGTGTGTCCGGTTACGAAGTCTCGTTGCCGGTTGGCCCTGATCAGTATTAGCACGCCATCTGACCGCATAAAAAAAAAATAAAGAATGACAAGAAATTTCCGTTAACACAATTGATTAATTAAGTCCCCTGCAACTATAAAAGCTATGAAACAACAAAGCACAAGTGTAACTGTTCTGTGTGTGGTAATGTGACTCAACGTACATGTATGTGGCATTGTTCTTCCTCAATACGACAAGATATTTTAAACACCATTTACAATGAACTAATTGAAGAACCAGAAATTCTATAATTGCACATAGAAACCAGAATTACAAGTCTAATACATGAACACGAGCCAGATGCTTTGTTGACTGAACCTGTGACCAAGAGGCATTGTCATTAAAGAAAGGTGAAATATTTTTTTTTTACATCAGTATATATTTACGAAAAATACACTGTGATCATTGCAACAACTTCCATCTATACATTACACTAACCGAACAGCATCTACTTTCTCGCCCAACAGAACAACAACTGCACTCGACATCCTCTGAACCAGAACTGCTCTCGACATCCTCTCAACAAGTACTGCCCTCGGCAACCCCTGAACTACTACTGCACCAGTGGAGGCGGCGGAATAATAATCTTTGGCGCAATATCTGGCGCTGCGACTCAGTGTAGCCACCTTTCATATGCCCTTCCTCCACGGGCTAAGAATTTGGTGGTATTTTTGCCAGCATTGGTGGTAAAAATACCACCAAATTCGTCCAAAGAACACAGACAAAAATAAAAGATGATATTGATATATAAATATTACATAACTAAATAAATTTTGGCTTTGCACTGACCCTTCAATAACCTAATACACTCCTGGAAATTGAAATAAGAACACCGTGAATTCATTGTCCCAGGAAGGGGAAACTTTATTGACACATTCCTGGGGTCAGATACATCACATGATCACACTGACAGAACCACAGGCACATAAACACAGGCAACAGAGCATGCACAATGTCGGCACTAGTACAGTGTATATCCACCTTTCGCAGCAATGCAGGCTGCTATTCTCCCATGGAGACGATCGTAGAGATGCTGGATGTAGTCCTGTGGAACGGCTTGCCATGCCATTTCCACCTGGCGCCTCAGTTGGACCAGAGTTCGTGCTGGACGTGCAGACCGCGTGAGACGACGCTTCATCCAGTCCCAAACATGCTCAATGGGGGACAGATCCGGAGATCTTGCTGGCCAGGGTAGTTGACTTACGCCTTCTAGAGCACGTTGGGTGGCACGGGGTACATGCGGACGTGCATTGTCCTGTTGGAACAGCAAGTTCCCTTGCCGGTCTAGGAATGGTAGAACGATGGGTTCGATGACGGTTTGGATGTACCGTGCACTATTCAGTGTCCCCTCGACGATCACCAGTGGTGTACGGCCAGTGTAGGAGATCGCTCCCCACACCATGATGCCGGGTGTTGACCCTGTGTGCCTCGGTCGTATGCAGTCCTGATTGTGGCGCTCACCTGCACGGCGCCAAACACGCATACGACCATCATTGGCACCAAGGCAGAAGCGACTCTCATCGCTGAAGACGACATGTCTCTATTCGTCCTCCCATTCACGCCTGTCGCGACACACTGGAGGCGGGCTGCACGATGTTGGGGCGTGAGCGGAAGACGGCCTAACGGTGTGCGGGACCGTAGCCCAGCTACATGGAGGCGGTTGCGAATGGTCCTCGCCGATACCCCAGGAGCAACAGTGTCCCTAATTTGCTGGGAAGTGGCGGTGCGGTCCCCTACGGCACTGCGTAGGATCCTACGGTCTTGGCGTGCATCCGTGCGTCGCTGCGGTCCGGTCCCAGGTCGACGGGCACGTGCACCTTCCGCCGACCACTGGCGACAACATCGATGTACTGTGGAGACCTCACGCCCCACGTGTTGAGCAATTCGGCGGTACGTCCACCCGGCCTCCCGCATGCCCACTATACGCCCTCGCTCAAAGTCCGTCAACTGCACATACGGTTCACGTCCACGCTGTCGCGGCATGCTACCAGTGTTAAAGACTGCGATGGAGCTCCGTACGCCACGACAAACTGGCTGACACTGACGGCGGCGGTGCACATATGCTGCGCAGCTAGCGCCATTCGACGGCCAACACCGCGGTTCCTTGTGTGTCCGCCGTGCCGTGCGTGTGATCTTTGCTTGTACAGCTCTCTCGCAGTGTCCGGAGCAAGTATGGTGGGTCTGACACACCGGTGTCAATGTGTTCTTTTTTCCATTTCCAGGAGTGTATATAAAAATACAGTAAGGAATACAAATGCTTGCATACATGTGCATTTACATAACAGTTTACGAAAGTATCTTTTCTCAGAGTTGTTAAACAGTTCAATAACTGGCACCAGCAATGACGAATAGGTGCAGGTAAGAGTCTCATAACATTTCATAAACAGTATATATACAATAAATCAGTTTACACAAATATTCACATAAAATCTTTTCAATAGTTCAATAAACAAGTAGCACTCCTCAGAGTAGTTGACAGTTCCAACAGTGGCACCCAGCAATAATCAACAGGTGCAAATAGCAGTCCCATAACATTTCATAAACAGTAAATACACAATAAATCAGTTTACACAAATATTCACATAAAATCTTTCCAATAGTTCAGTAAACTCCTCAGAGTGGTTGACAGTTCCAACAGTGGCACCCAGCAATGGCGAGCAGGTGCAGGCAGGAATGAGTGTCACCGCATCAATAGTAGCAGTTCCATCAGTGGCACCCAGTAATGGCGAGCAGGTGCAGACACCAACAAGTGACATTATCTCAGTAGAAGCAGTTCCATCAGTGGCACCCAGTAATGTTGAACAGGTGCAGACAGCAACAAGTGACATCTCATCAGTGGTTGAGCAGTCCCAACAGTGGCACCCAGCAATGTTGAACAAGTGCAGGTAACAGTCCATAATATTCACCAGCAATAGTTAAACAGTTCATCAGAGTTCATCCAACAGTGGCACCCACCAAAATTGAACAAGTGCAGGTAACAGTCCATAATATTCACCAGCAATTATTAAATAGTTCATCAGAGTTACTCAGCAGAAATTAAACATTTCCTAGTGGCACCAATCAATGTTAATACGTGTAAGCACGAACAACAGTGTGAATGCACACACAATTGCTTTTACAAAATTATTATCAGTGCTCTTACACTAAACATACAAATTATAATAAACACACAAATGATATCAGATAATTTTCATATTAACTATTACAAATACACAAATATCAGTAAACCTATAATATTTATGGGTGTCAGTGCAAGCCACAACAAACAAGTAGAATAATATTTAGGAGGTAGGTCGGTACCAATTATTTGGGATTAGGAAAGGAAAACACACAAAACACACTCACTCATCTTTCATCCACATATTAAGTACTATTGTGTAATTGAATAGTGTTAACTGTGTAAATGCAATTCTGTCAAAATTTGATGTTCAACGTGTGTGTCAAATAGTAGTGGCAGCAGTGTACAATAGTCAATAATAGTTAGTCAACGTCATAGTCATCAAGTCAAGACCAAGGTTTGCCAAGCCAAAACAAAATGTATGGTTGCTGAACATCTGTCAGTGTACCAAGATACGCAAATACTTCCTCTATCCAAAAAAAAAGTATATATTGCTTACTGATTTAACGAAGTGTGTGTGTAGACAATCTTCCTTCCAGTGGAGTGTTCTAGTCTGCCATCTTCATCCTTCTTGTTCCATATAAACCAACAAAAAATATGCGCTCACTTACTTTACCTCTTATCCACCAAAACTCCAATAACCATCAGCATCACATAATCTCAATACTTCAATAATTTCTCTTCAGTACGTCGATACATATAAACCTTATCACTAATATCATTTACCTTACCTCTTATCCACCAAAACTCCAATAATCATAAACATCACACAATCGCACTACTTCAATAATACCTCTTCAACACTTCGATACATATAAACCTTATCACCAATATCATTTCACTTCCATAACAACTCTTTCCTCTAGTCAGTCTCCTCGAACAAGTACAGATAAAATCCTAGTGCGAGCTTCAATTCATCATCCCATACAACCCGAAGACACAATGTCCACACACAACCTATGTGTAATCCACCTGAGCCAAATCTTCTACTCATTGTGAATTATAAAATACATTTTGGTTACCTTGTGCATCATAAAATAAAAGAAATGCATACATGACCTCTAACAGCCTTCAGTTTGAATAACTTTCAGTAAGTAGGTGCGAGTACGCAGTATGAACGATCACCTAAGACTTTGAATGAATAAACCGTAATATTTCACAGTGTGTACACCACTTCAAGAATCATGGCAAAAGAGAAGCAAACATGTGGAGTATTTCTTGTGTCAAGTGTCACTTGCTATTTCAATTGCTCACAAAGAATGCAGTGTAATAACTGTCAATGGTCTAAAGCTAGTGTTGGTATTTCATGTCGTTAGCTTCCTTTCTACTAGCATGAATTTATACAGCTTCCATAAAACCTCCAGTTCTTGAGACTTCAAAAAATGGTTCAAATGGCTCTGAGCACTATGGGACTTAACATCTGTGGTCATCAGTCCCCTAGAACGTAGAACTACTTAAACCTAACTAACCTAAGGACATCACACACATCCATGCCCGAGGCAGGATTCGAACCTGCGACCGTAGTAGTCGCGCGGTTCCGGACTGAGCGCCTGAACCGCTAGACTCTTGAGACTTCAATGAAGTTTTTTATACCCATGTAGTTCGTAGAATTATAGCAGAGCGTAAGCAAAACATGCAATAGCGAGTAAATATACCAGTAGAGAACAGAATGTCAACAAGTGGATGCAGCACAATCCCTACAACGAGGCTCTGCCAAGCGAACAATCTGTAATTAATAGCATAGTGTAACCTAAACTCCATGTTCGTACACAGTACATAAGCATTTCTATATACTTAATTAAAGAGTAGTTACGACAACAAAACACAAATGTGTAAACATGCAATCCATACGCAAAGCAGCAAGTATATATCTTACATAATAAATAGGTCATTAGCATCATATCAGCATAAGCAAATACATGTTCATATGTGATCTCAATAAGTAAACATGAAGGTGCAAGCAGATAAATCGCAAAGTATAACTTACATCCATAACCATATAAGCACAACTAATCAGGTGACAATTTTAATTTAAGTAAACAGGCACAGCAGGCAGATAATAAAAAATATGACATCAGTGAAAAACCAGAGCAGCCAAGCGATGAATAATATACACAGGTAACAACCCTGTTCATTAATCAATCATTGTCAAAATCAGTTAACACAAAGTATAAATCACGTAATCGCGAGCTGCAAATTACGTATAAAGTACATACCTAGTATATATAGTATATACCTAAGTAGAAATATGTTACCTGAAAAATAAACTCAATTAATAGTTAGCTTTTTAGTTTATTACTTTCTTCTTCGAAATTACATTCTTCCTAAAATTGTCTCGATAGCAAGTCCTCTTAACGTCGGACACGCACAGAATTTACCTGAAGTTCTTAAATATTTTATACAACTGTATCCTGGAAAAAACTGAACGTTAATAGCATAAGTTATCAAGTCACTATAGCTTTATACTGAATTTAATTGGAGAAATCAGTCTGTGAATTTGTCTACGGCTGTCAGTGCATTCGCACTGAGCGCTCGATCAGCTGTGGGTAAGCGTGACGTAGGAAGTAATTGTTTGCGGTCAACGACTACCTTGTGCGGCGCGCAGACTGACTGTCGCTTGTGTATGCGCCGCCGCCAAAACACTGTATCCTTGTATTCTCTGCGTGTTTACGTGTAACTGTTAATTTCTCAAAAATATGTCATTCCACAAAAATTTTAACGTTCGATATATGATGTATTCCCTTATACCGCTGTGATTTAAGAGTTTCTACTTCAACAGTGTTATCATGAATAATTTTTCGAACTCTATATGGACCGTTATAAAGCAGAAAAAATTTGCGACACAAGCCTTTTCCTTTGTGAGTCAAATGATGAGACTTAATTAACACCTTTTGACCAACTGACAAAGTTTTTAAACGACTGGGAAGTTTAGCTGATCTCTCTCTTCTAGGAGCCGCAGATGCAATATTTTGTAAAGCCAGGTTGACAACTTCAGAATGCCGCAGTTTCCGTGTAGGCGGAAAAGGAACGATTTCAGAAATGCGATTTGTCGGTGCTTTATTTTTTAATATCAATATAGGCGGTAAAGAAGTTGAATCATTAGGGAGTTCATTCAGAATGTTTTGAAAAATATGAAGATACTGATCCCATGTTCTGTGATTATGATGACAATAAAGACGACACAATTTATTGATTTCCTTCATCCATCTCTCTGAAGCGTTAGATTGAGGGCGAAAAAGTGAAATGAAAATTGGTTTAATCTTACGACGCCGTAGAGTATGAAGCCAAATTTTAGAGCAAAACTGTGATCCATTATCTAACTTTATCAACATGACCCACTTCTTTAAGAAATTGTTTGATGAAAGCATTAGATACTGAACGAGTTGTTGCTTTACATAAAGGTGTAAAACACACATATTTTGGATGTCAGCTCCACTGCTACCAAAATGTACGCAAAACCAGTAGTAGAACGAACCACTGGTCCGAACAAATCGACTGCAGCCATCTCCTTTAAATTCGCTGGAATGATAGGAAACAATGGTGCTCTGTAAGAAATAGTTGGCGGCTTAGCCTTTTGACATAATTTGCATTTGGCAAGAACAAATCGAATACGTTTTTCCATATTACTGAAGTAGCAATTTTCTCGTAATTTATGAAAGCATTTTCTGGGAGCAAAGTGTGCGTAACTGAAATGTGTATACCAAATCAATTTATTAACCCACTCATCAGGAATGCAAACTAACCAAACAGGGTTGTCAACCGACTTTCGTTTAAAAAGAATATCATTGCGAACTAAATAATACTGTCTAATCGCTACGCTTTCCTTTCTCCTCCACTTCTCCTTAATGTCCTTCCAGATTGGATCCTTGTTTTGTTCCTTAGCGATGTCCTGGAGCGAAGAGGAAATAAAATTTTCAAACGCGACACCTTGAATATACATCAAACAATAATTGTTTTCTTTGCAGTCCTCCTCAGCACTTTGTTTCAAACCCATAGGTGCACGTGATAAAGCATCAGCAATAATATTTGAAGAACCCTGTATGTAAACAATACTAAAATCAAATTCCTGTAGATACAGCGCCCATCGTGACAATCTTCCATGTGTTAATTTTGTTGACATAAGAAATTCCAGAGCTCGATGATCGGTGTAAACCTTAGTATGGCTGCCATACAAAAAGATGCGAAATTTTGTGAAAGCCCAAACAACAGCCAAGGCTTCAAGTTCCGTAATCGAATAATTCTTTTCTGATTTAGAGAGAACACGACTTCCAAATGCAATAGTTTTCTGTGCTACAACGCCGTTTTCTTCTATCTCTTGAAATAAGTGTACACCTAGGCCTTTGTATGATGAGTCCATCGCCAAACAAAAATATTTAGATAAATTCGGATGTGAAAGAAGTGGGGCAGCAACTAAAGCATCACGATGATGTTCAAATTCTAATTGAGCTTCCTCATCCTAAAACCAATTATCATTCTTTCCAGAAAGTTCACATAAACGAGGTGTGGCCAAATTGTCCAATCTAACAAAGCGTCTAAGAAAATTACACACACCAAGGAAACTACGAACATCACGTTTTGTAGTAGGAACAGCATAATTACGAATAGTGTCTAGTTTCTCTGGATCAGGAAGAATACCTTCTGTAGAAATAATACGACCAAGAAATTTCACCTGAGAACGACCAAATTCAGATTTTTCCAAGTTCACTGTAATGCCAACTCTTGCAAAAATACATAATAGCGAATCCAAAATTTTGTTATGCTCACTCCAAGAACGTTTAGCAATAAGAATATCGTCAACATATGAAGTAATATTGTCACGAAGATAAACAGGTAAAATTTCGTTTAAACCACGAATGAATGCTGCTGAAGATACAGTAAGTCCAAACGGTAATTTCCGAAATTGATAACAGTTACCAAAGGCTAAAAAGGCAGTGATTTTCTGCAATCAGGGTGGAGTTCTATTTGCCAAAAACTTGCGCGCGTATCAATTGTGGATAAAACTTTAATTCCATGGAAATGTTGAAGAAGTTCATCTAAATTTTGTGGACGGTCAGTTTCAGGAATGATGATATTATTTATCTGTCTGGAATCCAGAACCAAACGAATTGACCCATCCCTTTAAAGAACGACATGTAATGGGCTGGTATAAGGACTGACTGCTGGCTCAGTAATGCCTTGATCTAACATGCATTGAAGTTCACTCTTAACCTTGTCTCTATAAGCCAAAGGAATAGCGTACGTTTTTCCCCGAAATGGTGTGTGTTCTTTTACTTTAAATAAATATTGTAAGCCTTGTACAGTTCCTGTGTTATGACTAAATACTGTAGCATGTGAAGTCAAAATTTGGCGCAATTCTTCTCTTGCAACGTCATCTGTCACTTCAGCTTTGTTAACCTTTTCATTAATTAATTATTTACTATTAATCATATCATCTATCGCGTCTCTGTATCTATTGTCGTTGTCATGAATGAACACATTGTCGTCATAATACTCAGCGAAAACATCAGAAGTAAGAAACCTTAAACAATTTGTGTCTGATTCAGATTTCGTTACACACTCGAAAAATTTCAAACATCTCGGCATTCCGGCAATAGTCAAGTTCACACTTCCTTCCTTAAAGTTTAAAATTGCCTTATGGGTGTTAAGAAACTCCATACCTAATATAGTTTGTGTACTGAGTAATGGAACAGTAATAAAATTAGCAGAAAATTCATATCCTTGACAAATGAAATTTAAGTTGGTCTGTTGTTTGACTTCCACACTTTTTCCAGAAATAGCTCTTCGAATTATAGTTTTTGGAACAGGTAGCATAGGACAAGCAATAGTTCTTACACATATACGAAAAACTGATTCACTAATAACATTCAATGGGCTCCCAGAATCTAAAACCGCAGTGAACTTATTCTTACTCACACATACCTCAATAACATGATGTAAAAATGCGTCTACGTTATTTTCCTTTTCGTCTAGCAAAATATCTCACATGTCTTCCAAGCGTACGTAGTTGCCAGAAGCCGAAGCTACAAGTCATTGTCGATTGTTTGCGTCACGTCTTTGATTATTCGCGTCATTTCGCGGATCAATTTCTACGATTTGCACTTGTCTCTCTGAATGTCTGTCACGTGGAGGATGCCAACTAGGTCCCTCCTGTCTGTTACATGTAAATTCTTGATTGTGTCTGTTATTAAAATTTCTGTTTTCCTGGCTATCTGCATGACTACTTCTTGTGTAATTTCGACTGTCACTTCTGAAATTATTGTTATATCTACTACCCTGGTTATTTCTGTAGTAAGAATTTCTATTATTGTATGAATAATTTCTGTCTTGATGGTACCGATTGCTGTTTCCGTACGATTGATCATTTCGGTGGGAATTTCCGTTGTTATAGTTGTCTGTGTAATTTCTGTTAGAACGTCTGTTATTGTCATAAGGCTGGTATCTATTGTCCTGTCTGTTTCGTCTGTCATTTTCAAAATTACCGCTATAACGTCCGTTCTGATCATTATCCCGTTTCTCTGAAAATCTATTGTGACTACCGTTACTGAAGAATTACAAGAAGTTCCGTCGTCGTTGTCATACTCAAGTTCTTGTAGCAAAGTCTTAAAAGTTTCAATGTCGTCTTTACATCTTCCGGCTAAAGCAAACTGTCTTATCGATTGTGGCAGATTGTGGCAGCTTAGTTAAACAAATGCGAATTAATTCGGTCGGGCTATAAGGGTTCGAAAGGAATTGATTCTTTCGAATCATATCTTCAAAGTATTCTGCCGGCGTGCGGAACTCAGACTGTTTCAAATTATGCTGCATAATAAGACCACGTTTTACTCTGTCTTGCGTGTTTTCGGACCAATATGCCGATAGAAATGCATGATAAAAATCATTCAAATTATTACAATCTCCAATAAGTGCGCGCATGCGAGTCGCCGGTTCGTTTTTCATCAATATCCTGAAAACTGTCACTTTTGAGTAAAATAGTCATATCCGGTTATTCTTTACAGACTCCTTTTCTAGATGGATTGATAGTTGAAGAGTTATTTTGATAAATAAAAAGAATAGTAAAAGAGTAGGCAGCAGTGCAGAAAACTAAAAGGGAAATAGCACCACTACAGCTCGGGGCCCTGTGCACGCTACGACACATATTCACTTAGTGTAGTGAATCCCCTGAGGACCTAAATAGCCACACATAAATTCCAGTTTGTGACTTAGTGGCCAATTTGGCTGAAGTGCGTACATAAATTGATCTAACCATGAACATGGATGTATGTCATTATTAGAATTGCGAAAGATCTTAAATTTCCGAACAGTTAAATAGTGTTTATAGTCAAAGTTTTCGGGTCGTGGCGACAAAGACCTACCGCGTCTATCCCAGTCCGAATGTCAATTATTGTCAAGTTCACGCGCCTGGTGCTCTCTTGTTACATCTCGTAAATGAAATAAATTATTTTCTTTAAAACTCGCTGCTATCGGTGATTCTAAATTTCTTCTACTGTCTTTTCCGACGATTTCGCTTTCAATTTGTTTAACTTGCTTTCGTAACGCCTCAAATTCCCTTTTAACGCGTTCATTAAATTTTCCCTGATTTTCAACATGTTTATTTATATTCTGGTACTCTTCTGTTTCTGCAAATGGCAATGGAGCTATATCATCTGAATCTCTGTCCCCATTTAAACTAAGACTTGTCAATTTATCTGAAATCTCCTCAACTCTTTCCGATAAGTCACCTATTTGTTCTTTCTGTTTATTTACGTCTTCCGTAAGTGTCGCGACTTGGGTTTCAGTATTTATACATTTAGTAGTTAACGGTTCATACTGTTGTGTTAGGTTATTTATTCTGTCATTTGGTACGGATTCCTCGATTCTTTCAAATATTTCTTCCTTATCGTGGGCACGTTGTAAATTTAACTCTGAAAATTTTTGTACTATCACGCGATCTCTTTCTTCCTGTTCCCTTTGTCTAATTTCTATTGAAATTAATCTATTATTGTGAGCATTCAAAATCGGTTGTACTTCTTCCCTAATTTCTTTCTTTAATTCATCTTTCATCTTTCATTCGTGAGTCTAACCGTGTTTCCATTGTTCCCATGTCAGTTTCTAACCGTGTTGCCACTGTTTTTAATTCAGATCCTAACTGTGATCCCAAATTTAATATTGCACTCATCAACTACTCTATATTGACTGGTTCGAAATTCTTTTCACCCCTAACATTTCACGTAAAACTAACGTCCTTCGTCATAGCTGTAAAGCTATCTGTGTTCGATACTATTCCAGAATCTTCTGTCGTTTATCTCGTATTCTGAAAATCTTTTGATTGTGAAAAATTTTGAACTGGTTCCGGACTATTTTCCCGGCTTATTAAATTTTTTTTTTCTACTTCATTACTCATTATACTGTTCTCCTGTGTTGGCGAGTTCGCCATGTTAACAATTTCGTCATTCTGACTATCCATCATTTTTGCCTTTTTCATCGATCGCTTAATCATTTACAAAATATACAAAACTCGTCACGATACGAAAATTACACACAATATAACAGTTTATCACCAACAATACCATCCACACGAAATGCTTACCGACAAACACGATTAACGAACAATTAAAACCTTCACAATTGCACAAAATTGTCAAACCCGTATACGACTCATCAAAAATTAAATTATACAAAAATTCCATCAGAAGAATGACAAGACAACTACAGATGATCAATTACAAAATCCATAGGTGCAATATAGACTACAATTACTAAACTACAAATTACTACAGCAATACTACTGTCTGCTATTTTTACTATCAAAGGAATTCCAAGGGACGATCTGAAGCAGCGGTCGCCACGTGCATGGGGGCTTAATTAAAATGCGATAATTTTAGTAGCTATGTGTCCGGTTACGAAGTCTCAGTATATACTGGCGAAAAATACACTGTGATCATTGCAACATCTTCCCTCTATACATTACACTAACCGAACAGCGTCTACTTTCTCGCCCAACAGAGCAACAACTGCACTCGACATCCTCTGAACTAGTACTGCTCTCGACATCCTCTCAACAAGTACTGCCCTCGGCAACCTCTGAACTACTACTGCACCAGTGGAGGCGGAGGAATAATAATCTTCGGCGCAATCTCTGGCGCTGCGACTCAGTGTAGCCACCTTTCAACGTGTCCCCCTTCTTCGATAATACGAGTATTCCGTTCAGATTTTTACTCCATTCTGAGCAGTAGATGGCCGGCCAAAGTAACCGAGTGGTTCTAGGCGCTTCAGTCCGGAACCGCGCGACCGCTACGGTCGCTGGTTCGATTCCTGCCTCGGGCATGGATGTGTGTGATGTCTTTAGGTTAGTTAGGTTTAAGTAGTTCTAAGTTCTATGAGACTGATGACCTCAGATGTTAAGTTCCATAGTGCTCAGAGCCATTTGAACCATTTTGAGCAGTGGATGGTTTTTTACAGCGTTTTGGGACTGAAATTTTAATTATAATCACTCTGTACATACGATGTGAGCACACGGAATGCATAACGCTTGTTGATCTTCACGACTTAGCAAAGACCTCATAATTGACAAGCGTTCGCATAATGAAGATTTATAACACGCTGCCCTACTCCGGCAGCTAAAAATTCCACGAAATTTTCCTGAAAAGGAAACCACTTGCTTTCTCCTCACTGCAGTGGGTTTCTCTCAGTCTAAAAAACTGTGCCTAAACGAATTTCCCTAATTGAGATTATTTGTTTCTACGGCTTACACGAGATGATTAAAGATTCCTACTCTGGGCGTTAGCGCTCTCACACACTTGGCACAGCATTCTCATTTGAACTAACTTACATATTACCACTAACAGTTTTGACTACCGACCGTAATTGGTACTAGGTAAGCTACAATGACGCTATTGAAAATGAAACCAAGCACCAATTACTCAAAAACTTTTACTTCCATCACAACATCATTAATTGCATCAAACGTAGGTAAAATGACGAGAACTAAAGTATTGATCACAACAGCACCAACTCGGTCTAGTACAGAAGCCTTAGTTCTAAGTTCTAGAGGACTGATGACCTCAGATGTTAAGTCTCATAGTGCTCAGAGTCATTTGAACTAGTACAGAATGGTATGGACATTCACTTTTGCCACTTAATATCCACCAATGAAAGAGGCATGAAGCTGGTACACCTTCAACCCCCCCCCCGTCACCCATCATGGGATTGCTTGCGGAGAGAAAGATGTGGATGTAGAATTGTAGATGGAGATGCAGTCGCAGAAAGCCGTTCCATATCTTTCAGAAAAGCTTTTCAGTTACGCGATCCAATGTAACAAGGCAGACAATTGCATCTCTTAGCAGTATGTGAACATTTATAGACAGGCAGTAGACACACCCGCTTCAGCTGGGGCTGTGAGTAAATGATCTGTAATGATCTGTGTAGTGCACTTTATAGAATCTCAGAGACGTTCTAATCAGACGTTGGTGTGCGAGCGGTCCTGTGTTTACATGGCGACGGCTCGCCGCGGCGACCGAATAACAGTTAAGGCAGGGGAGAGAGTTCTGTGTCGGCGTACCGGCTAACTAGACGCGCTATCGATCGATGGCGGCAAGTCTGATGCGTGATCATTAACGGGAGCAGGAATATCAGAAATGCTCATGGGTCAGCTCCCAGCCGCCCGTAAGGGTGATGGTCTGGTAAAACCCGCGGCTCTGGCCGTTGAAGGGAGATGGAAGCCACAGCTGGGCTATACAGAGAAAATATACCATAAAATGCTCGAATATTCCATCAAAACTGAACCAGACAGGAGACACAAAAACCAACAATGTGATATTAAAATGAGAGCTGAAAATATTTTATTGGTGTTTATGCACCTTTAATTGGTGCTGTAGTCTGAAAGATAATTCCGTTTGAAGATGTTTAGTATAAAATATAAGAAAATAAGTTCATATTTCGAGAACAGATAACAGGATTTTAATTAAGGAAGTGTCAGAGGACAGAGGACGGTAAGTGGTATAAAATCACGTACTTTTTGGAAAACATTCACATTTTCAACAGTCAGCCGGATTATGATTTCCGCGCCATAAAGACATCATTTTCACCAAAAAATGTTGTTTAAATAGTTAAAGTAGCGGCAGCAATTCGTGGTAGGAGAATTATTTTCTTATATTTTATTATTCATTTTTGGTAGATGAAAAAGCAAAGTAGCTGTACCAAGGAATAAATCACAAATAATATGAAAACTATTTACCTGGTTGTAAATCTCAATGTAGCACTGAAGAGCTTGCAAAATTTCGAACCATGTGATATATTATACGTAGGCAGAAAAAAAATTATACATAGACATAAACAAGTAATTTTAATATACTGCAAAAATGGAAGTTCACATATTTGAATAGTTTCAAACAAAGTTCAGAACTGGCGACGGCCCCCTTTTATAGGCAGTTTTGGCCGGGCTGGCGGGCGGACAGGTTTGTCTGGAGAAGCTGGTGTTGGTGAGTGGATCTCGTTGGTCAAGTGTGGTCCCCGCCTCCAAAAACGCCAGGAGCACAGCGTGAATTTTTCTAAGTGTTAGAATCAGAACTTACAGTTTTTTTTTTGTGTAACATACCACGAAAAAAGTCTTGGAAGAAATTCAGCTCGTGGAACATACAAATATAATCGCGTCAAAAAAACTTTAAAGGTGTTGTGTGATCAGTTGCTATTTCAGTTGGGAATTGCGATTTTACCTCAGTTGGTCAAGTTGTGGTTTCGTCACTGTAATAGTGCCTGCCTGCATATATTTGTGTGACTATTTAAAAGCTAGATGCGGCAAGTGCTTTTGTCTGCCACCTAGACATTCCACATTTAAAGTCTAGTTATGCATTTTGGGGACCTAAGAAAGATGCTACTTCGACTTACGTTTTATTTTAATGCATCCGTAGGTACGTGGCAGCTCAGAATTCAAACTCATCATCCTAGTGGTCAGTAGCAACAGACACTGTTGTATTTTATTAATCATTTTTAGTTAATTCACAGAAAACAGTTCGCATTTAATCTTTTACGACCATATATTTTTTAGAAGATATAGTAGCATTGTCGTCGCGTATGGGTACTCAATCCTGAGGTAGTTCAGCTAGAACTGACTCCGTAGGCGGGATGGTTTACGTGTTAAGCCTCGAGAAGCTGTTCGGCAATCGGGAAAACATTTTGGAGCGGACATCGGCGGCACTCTGCGAGCTACCAGAGTGCGAGTGGCGAGCAGCAAGCCGGCCGGGAGTTGGGGCCGCAGCAGCCGGTAACATCGCAGATTGCCGGCCGCACTACGTAGCCGCGGCGCGGAAGTCTGAGCAACAGTTTGCAGCCGCACCACGGCATACTTCACCACAACGTAGTGTCGAGGACCGAGAAAAAAGAACATCCGGTTTAGCTGCGAGCAGTCTGATCGGGCGTATGGAAATATCTGCCTATATCGAACTTTAATTCGAACCTTGTGATATTTACGCGGGAGAAAGGGTGAAGTCATTTACGACCTCAAAATAGAGTACCATAGGACAGTTATTAACAAATATTATTGGACAAATGACAATTAAGCCAGTAAACATCGTTCGTTGAAAAAATTAACATCGAGTCTTGTAATAGTTTCTTCACATTAATGTTGTCTGCGTCCAAGTATTTGTGTCAATATCTTCAGGGTAGATGCGAGTAGTCCATTTGGATGGCTCACTTGACATGGAACGCTGCCACATTTAAAATTCATCTTCACAGTTTTGGGGCTCTAATAATTGTGCTACATCGACTTACATTTTATTTTAATTCGTGCGTAGGTACGTGGAGACTCACGAGTGAAATTTACCGTCCTACAACTCAGCAGCAACAGAAACTGTTGCTATTTTTATTCGTATTTTTAGTATCACAGTTATTCCACAGAAAACATTTCGCATTGAATCGGCTGTTTTTAAAAGTAGAGAACATTTTACGTCTTTTTCTTTTTTTTTTTAAAGTAGATATAGTTTCTTCGTCGCACTATGCTATACTCACAAACACATTTGTGTTTCGCTGTTGCATTTTCCTTTATAACTTAACGTTGTTTGCGTACAAACCTGAAGGTGCCTACAACTATCAAAGGTATGGAAAAAGGAAAGACACTTAGAGATGATGGTCTTTCTGTATAAAAGTTTAATGCTTCTAGAACTCTAAGACGAGAAAACGACATTCCACGAAGGAATAAACCGAATGGGACGGAAATCGGTAGATGTGACGTTCATTTACAGGAAGACAAATGACTGCAATTTCAACAAAATTGGATGATTTATTCAAGAGAAAGAGCTTCACAAATTGAGCAAGTCGATATCGCGCTGGTCCACCTCTGACTGTTACAGAAGCAGTTATTCGGCTTGGTATTTATTGATACTTTTGTTGGATGGCCTCCTGAGAAATATCGCGCAAAATTCTCTCCAGCTGTGTCGTTAGATCGTGAAACTCCCGAGATGGTTGGACAGCCTTACTCATAACGCTCCAAGATTTCCTTTGATTATGTGGTAAGTTTACACTGTTCATTTTCCACTATTTTGCACATATTTTCCGCGTTCTACGTACGAAATTCATAGCCCAACATTAAATCTTTCCGTGATAGGAATATTCATTTCACCTCATTCAGGAGAAGAAATAAAACACGTATTGAGACAAATTATACCTGACGATGGACCCACAGGGTCGGAAATGCATCGTGTAGTTAATAAAACACGAAAACGTTGTGACTGAAGGCGTTGTTTAACTCATACCTCCAATGTTTTGAAAAGTCACGTTTTAAGCTGCAAAATATGGATAAAATTAAATTGAATTTACCCAGCCAAGCATTGAAAGCAGTATACTCATACAGGAGTTACAAAATAGAACTCATGACTACCAGTGCTAGTATTAAGTTCACCAAAGAATGTCTATTATGTGATTTTCGACCTAATTATGTCAAAGTGAAGATCAAAAACAAGTCTGCTGCAGCCCAGATTGCGAAAAGGGAAGGTGAGATAATGTGGATGAAGTCTGAAGTTAAATCTTAGTATGAGGAGAAAGAAAATATTATTATGTGCTGTTACACCGTCAGGTGGCTTGCAAAGTATGGATGTAGATGTAGATGTTGATTTACAATTAGCTAATACACTACGCGCATTAGAACTAATAGCTGCTGAAGAGTATGTTGAAAGTATTGTAAGCAAAATGCAAACTGAAATCACACACAGGCACCAGAAGAAATTAGAAGCCATGCAACTAAAACTGCATCAGCAACAGAACAACCAACCATCCAACAAGACACAGTTTTATGAAAGATTCATTAAGCAAACTGACATCACCTTCAGTGAAACGGAACAACATTTACACAATGTAAAACCCCGATTAAGTAACAATAACCTCAAAATCTCATCATATACATTTAAAAAGCAGCTGATTTAGCTAACCTAAATAACACTGAACATACTGTCTTAGAACACTACATAAATAAAATTATTCATAAAAGCATAAGTAACCATAATGAAACCTCCAAAGTAGTTTATCAAGAGAGAAAGCTAGAGCACAAACAGGAAACTCAATAATAACAATGACATGATTCTGAAAGTTGACAAAAGCAATTATGTAGCAATTATGAACAAAGATAAATACTTCACTAAAACACTGACTTTCTTTTCTGAAAACAACATAACAGAGCTCAAACAAGTTCCAACTATAAACTTCCAAAACAAAATCAGAAAAATGGTCAAAAATACAATTTCCTCTTCACAGAAAAACTAGCAAAAACATGCATTTTAATGAACCCCACAGCCCCAAGACTAAGAGCTCAACCTAAGATCCATAAAACACATGTTCCATAAAGACCCCTTGTTAATTATAGAAACACACCTGCCTCCAAAGTCTTCCAATTGCTGAAAGAAATTCTGAAACAGTACTATACATTTGATAAATCATACTCAGTTAAGAACACAAATGAAGTAGCAAATAAAATTAGTAAATATTCCTGCAGGTGCCAGGTTTGCCTCTTTTGATGTAACTACCCTATTTACAAATGTACTAACTGAATAAACAATAGACATAATCTTTGAAAACTTAATAAAAAATAACAAATTGTCAATTGCAGAAATATCAGAAGTCAAGGACATGTTACACCTAATATTGTCTCACAATACATTTAATGGGAAAGTTTACCAACGGAATGAGGGTCTTGCCATGGGCAGTAACATTTCAAGTTTTCTGTCAGACATATTTCTCAATCATCTGGAATGTAAGTTCTTTAATGAAGACAATAGATTCAAAAATAAAATAGTATATTACTGGAGAGATGTTGATGACACCTTGCTGCTATTTGATGGAACAAAAGGTGAGCCCGAAGAACTACTAGCAGTATTCAATTCTTTGCACAAAAACATAAAATTCACAATAGAACATGAGGATAACAAAAGCATAAATTTCCTGGACTTTAAAATCACCAACCACCAACAAAAACACCAGTTCAGCATACACAGGAAACGCACATACACAGACGTAACACTGGACAACCCATCATGCCATCCCACCACACAGAAACATGCTGATTTAGGTCCATGCTACACAGAGTACACTCTCTTGATTTAGAAGAAAACACTGTCAAGAATGAGATAGATACAATAAAGAGCATTGCCATAAGCAATGGCTACACAGCCAAAACAATTGACAATTTAAGTGGACAAATACACAAAAGCAACACAACGAATGGACACGCTGTGAAAGAAGAGAAAATATTCACCAGTATCCCACACCTGGGCCCCATATCACAAAAAGTCGCCAACCTTTCCAGAGAAACAAATGTAACACTTGCCTTCTCAACCAACAATAAGTTAGGAAACCTACTCATCCATAATGTAAAGTCAAATACACAAACATACGACAACAGCGGAGTGTACAAAGTATCATGCCCCAGTTGTCCTGCCAACTATGAACGGAAAACAGGCAGAAACTTCAAGACCCGATTTCAAGAACGTGTAAATCCTTTCAGGCTCGAGAATTTCGAAATATCAGTAGCTGCACTACATATGTTTGAAACGAAACAGGTCATCAACAGTCTAGAAAACAATTTGGTAATACTACATAACGAACCCAATGGTAAGACCCTAAGTCTGTTAGAAAAACTGGATATATACCTCCACAAAATCAAAAAAATGGAGTCTACGTTAAATGAACAAACAGATTTCGCAAGCCATAGTTATTTCAGTAATTTTAAAGATCTATTCTAAAGTTATTTCTTGCATATGCCCATTGTTTAGTAGTTATATCTTTAGCACTACGAATAAATTCATCTTTGACAATACCATGTACAAAAACATCTGTGAAGTGTTGATAAATATGTGTGTGCAAATGTAAGTCTTGAATGAAGTGACATTTACTATAACGACGGAGAAAAGATTGTTTGCCGGTACTAAAGCATTAAAAATGCTTTCCTTGGATTATGTGGTAAGTTTACACTGTTCATTTTCCATTATTTTGCACATATTTTCCGCGTTCGACTTACGAAATTCATAACCTAACATTAAACCTTTTCGTGACAGTAATATGCATTTCACCTCATTCAGGAGAAGAAATAAAACACGTATTGAGACAAATTACATCTGATGATAGAACCACAGGGTCCAAAATGTATCGTGTAGTTGATAAAACACGAAAAAGTTGTGACTGAAGGCGTTGTTTAATTCATACCTCCAATGTTTTGAATACAATCATGTTTTAAGCAGCAAAATATGGATAAAATTAAAAAACAAAATGAAAATAGAGTCGAATCACAGTAATACACGACAAGATAATAATGACGTAGCGTAACCTCACCGTAATAGTTATTGTTAACAATTCTGATAGACTTTCACAAATATTTAACATTCACTTTCAATGTTACTTCATTTAAAGGTTTATCACGTGAAATCATCAGTAAAATATCATGGCAAGACTGGAATACGACAGCCAAGACGTCGACAAAGAAAATAACGGAACTCACAGTAAAACACTTAATATAGTTGTACAGGGTGACCAAAATAAAACTGGCCCGGAAAATATTCCATGCACCTTAACATATGCAACACAACTTACATCATCTGCACCCGAGGTGTATGGAAAACACACTATGATTTGCCACATGCAACGATTTTCATAATTATTTTAAGTGACCACTTAAAAAGTTAATCGCTATTGTTGTTGATCAAACTTGAGTAAGCCGGCCGCGGTGGCCAAGCGGTTCTAGGCGCGTCAGTCCGGAACCGCGCGACTCCTACGGTCGCAGGTTCGAACCCTGCCTCGGGCATGGATGTGTGTGATGTCCCTTGGTTATTTAGGTTTAAGTAGTTCTAAGTTTTAGGGGACTGATGACCTCAGATGTTAAGTCCCATAGTGCTAAGAGCCAAACTTGAGTAAATACTAGTTAATTAGGAACATTAAGAAATTCCAACTTTAAAAAATACAGTTTTATTCTCTGGCAAAGCTATTGTCTTCAGTTATAATTAAATTTAGAATTCATAATTTTACACTGAGAATATAGAATAAATTGCCATGGGCCCTCTTACACTTTGTTTCATGTATCACAATCGATGGTTCTGAAAGCGTGCAGCTGTGTCATTCATGATTGTCAAGTGCCGATGTGTAAGTATTTTGTGTTACGTTTGCATGTTTTTCTGCCTCCTTTGCACTCTAGTCGTCTTTTTGAGATTTTACTGCACACCCAAAACCGGACAAAAGAAACCTGTGGATGATTATGTTCTTCATGGGTATGCTGCCATATATAATCGTCTTCAATACACGGTATTTCTGCGATCCATCTGGCCGCCATCTGCAGGTGCAATCGCAGAGACACAATCACGCCGGAACTGGCGGCATATCCCTGAAGAATATAATCATATAACAACCCGGGAAAATCTCCGGGATTAAACCTTGAGATGTTTATTTACGTGCTAATGTTAGAAATGATATTTTTGTCTGTATACTAACAGATAATCTGACTTTTTCATAACGCAGAAAATCACACACGTGCAAACCATAACTGACACTGTTTGTTTGCGAAATCAAAATACGTTACAAAGATATTTCGAGAGTGTGACTTTACGAAGAATTAGTATATGTACAGCAATAGGTATTACATTTTTTGTGGATTACATTATTTCACTCATAAATTTTATCTTATCATTACTGACTACTATTCACTTCTAAATTATCATTATTCTTTACATATTATTTTGTCGCTAACACTCAGTAGAGCCTATGAAGTATGAATATATTTATGGAATTTGCTAAAGTTATTATACATTGGAGAAAACTCTGAAGAAATTAATTAATTCACTTTCTAGTTAATCACCGAGTATTTTATTCTCCTTGCCTATTCTGAAGTACTAAAATTTCCAGCTCCTCAATTAAATCCATATCATGTGGCTTCTGCAAGTGATGGAATGTCTCAATATTGTCGTCTAAGCTCTTACATGTGTGCAAGTGGGTTGCCGTGGCTTATTTTGTGAACTGATTGTATGTGTAACAGTTGATGTGTCCAGTGTATCTAATATGAATTTTCCTGCCAGTCTGTCCTATAAAATGGCTTGAGCAAGTTGTACACAAGATTTTGTATGTTTCTGAGGAGCTGTTGTTTAAGTTCTGGAAACAGATGAAAATCGGATGGAGTCAAGTCGGTACTGTACGAGTTTACAGCACGGCAATCAAATATAAAAATACACACCCAACGGGACTGGAGTACTGCTTGGAAGCAATCGCATCCACTCAACAAATAGAGTTGAAGATAGTCTTCTGCTTCAGCTCAAAAAAAGAATGCCTATTAGTAAGAGAACACTCAGGTGTCTCAGAATGTGTTTTTGACCACGAAATCAGGAGGGTAGCACTGAAAAACAGCCTCATTTCAGTATACACTGAAGCGCCAAAGAAACTGGTATAGACATGCGTATCCAAATACAGAGATATGTAAACAGGCAGAATACGGCGCTGAGGTTGGCGCACGAGCGATGGGACACAGCATCTCCGAGGTAGCGACGAAATGGGGATTTTCCCGTACAACCATTTCACGAGTGTACCGTGAATATCAGGAATCCGGTAAAACATCAAATCTCCGACATCGCTGCGGCCAGAAAAAGATCCTGCAAGAACGGGACCAACGACGACTGAGGAGAATCGTTCAACGTGACAGAAGTGGAACTCTTCAGCAAACTGCTGAAGATTTCAATGCTGGACCATCAACAAGTGTCAGCGTGCGAACCATTCAACGAAACATCATCGATATGGGCTTTCGTAGCCGAAGGCCCACTCGTGTACGCTTGATGCCTGCACGACACAAATCGTTACGCCTCACCCGGGCCCGTCCACACCGACATTGGACTGTTGATGACTGGAAACATGTTGCCTGGTCGGCCAAGTCTCGTCTTAAATTGTATCGAGTGGATTGACGTATACAGGTGTGGACACAACCTCATGAATCCATGGACGCTGTGTAGTTGGAGTGATATGTGACCCCTGATACAAAAAAAAAGTTGAAATGTGTGTGAATTCCTAAGGGACAAAATTGCTGAGGTCGTCGGTCCCTACATCTACACACTACTTAAACTAACGTAAACTATCTTAACGCTAAGGACAACACACACTCATGCCCGAGGGAGGACTCGAACCTTCGGCGGGAGGGCCCCTGATACATTTAGATACGACTCTGACAGGTGCCACGTACGTAAGCATCCTGTCTAATCACACGCATCAATTCATGTCCATTGTGCATTCTGACGGATTTGGGCAATTCCAGCAGGACAGTGCGACACCCCACATGTCCAGAATTGCTACAGAGTGGCTCCAAGAACACTCTTCTGAGTTTAAACACTTCCGCTGGCCACCAGACTACCCAAATATGAACATTATTAACCAGACCGGGGATTTCTTGCAACGTGCTGTTCAGATGATATCTCCACCCTATCGCACTCTTACGGATTTATGGACAGCCCTGCAGGATTCATAGTGCCACTTCCCTCCTGCACTACTTCAGACTTTAGTCGAGTCCATGCCACGTCGTGTTGCGGCACTTCTGCGTGCTCGTGGGGGTCCTACACAATACTAAGCAGGTGTACCAGTTTCTTTGGCTTTTCAGTGAATATTTCCAGACAAAATGTGAAGCACCCGGAAGACATGCTCAGGTATCAGTATCACAAATGGCTCTCAGCACTATAGGATTCAACTTCTAAGGTCACCAGTCCCCTAGAACGTAGAACTACTTAAACCTAACTAACCTAAGGACATCACACACATCCATGCCCGAGGCAGGATTCGAACCTGCGACCGTAGCGGTCTCGCGGTTCCAGACTGTAGCGCCTAGAACCGCTCGGCCACCCCGGCCGGCGTATCAGTATCACAACATCAGCTGATACATCAGTTGCAATTCTCTGTGACAGAACAGCCAAACAGTGCATGAATATTCTTCGTATTTAATGTTATTACCAGTCCTGGTAGGCGATGTAAAAGGCGCCATATCTTGGATGATCACTACGGAAGACGAGGGATGTCGTGATCAGCACCTGAAAGAGCTTGAAAGGTGCCTTATTGTGGGTCTCCATTTGGCCGCTGGTGGAATCGTGTAATATACAGACTTCCGCGACATTCGATTGTGACACTGGCCCAGTGTTGGACTACATGGCAACGTGTGGGCAGGCATACCCGAGGCTCCAGTCGACCACGTCTCACCACTGCAACGGAGGATCACTATATTTTTTACCAAACATGGCGTAGCCCATCTGCGCCTGGCAAATGAGAAGAAATACTGCAACATTCTGTGTCATTCCGCATCATTGGTGGGAGACTAGTTGCAGGCTGTCGTATGCAATGCCTGCCGTTAACAAACGGCTGCCTTTACAGTGATGACGTGACAGTGAAGCATGGACAACTTATGAATGGATTCGCACTGTGCTCAGCGATGAATCACGGTTTTGCACTACCCAGAATAACCATTGTTGGTGAGTATAGAGGCGACCTGGAGAGACGTGATATTCTTCGAATGTTTTGGGGAGGCAGTAGTTGAGGGAACTCTGACATCACCGACATCCTGCGTCCTCATGTCTTACCTCTGACGACACAATACCGTGGTACCATTTTTCAGCAAAGCAATACTTATTCACACATGGCACGTGTCTTTATGAGCTGAGTGCGTGGTGCTGAGATATTCCCGTTGCCAGATAGATCCCCAGATCTGTCATCAATGGAACATGTATGGAACCTGCACGGACGTCAACTCCTTCCCAGCGTTCAGAGTATCGAGGACCAGTTGCGGGCCAACTTGCTTCGGGGTAGGATACAACGACAGAACGGAATGAGTACATACATCCAGGCCAGATGGGGTGCAGTGGCATCCTGATAAGTAGGCTTATACTGCCAAGGTGTTTCCGACTTTTTAATCACTGACATAACATCACATATCCCCTCCACCTCAAAGTTTCATTTCGTTTCCTCGTCTCCATCCGGGTGCTTCAGACAGTCTATAAGTGGAAGCTGCAACGAACCAGTGGTGGGCAGTGTATTAACTTTCAGCGTTGTACGTTTTGCAGTCTGGTGGTCCTTCTAAAAAGAATTGCATTGCTACAGAATATTAATTACTGGTATTGGAGCCATTTTAAACTTGGATCTCATATCAAAGCTGCCAGCCCCTATCATGATCGTCTTCATAAGTGGAGCACTGCCGAGACGTGACCCAGATCAGCCTAAAAACGTTTCCGACCGAATAAGGAGCGGAATATGCCACGTAGTTTGTGTCGCTAATGAGACGCCACGGCGTCTGCGAGGAACAAGCCTACCAGATCACCAAGAGTTTGCCTAACCACGTCGACGGTGCATCGTTTTGCTCATTAAATGAAAGTTACTTTTCTTAGAAATCACAAGATATGGAACAAGAAGCAACTTCAGCCGCTATATTTCGTGCCTCCCTGCTCATGAATAACCACAGCCTTTCTGGTGCAGCTCAGTAGTTACAATTTTCATCTTTGCACCTCTTCCAAGTCAAAAAGACAAATGCTACATTATTGTTACTAACGATAACTGTCAGCTCCAGCAAATACTGATGAAAACTGCTAAATGTCAGTAAGGAATACGGTTTTGCATACTTCCAAGGATACACAGTGTCTGCCTGCGGAACGCAGGTAGAAACCCGTATTTCCATGTAGTCCATTTATCCGAGCTCGGGAAGTAGCGTTTACACTGCAGCCGACGAAAGCCGGTAAGAGGATTACGCAAAGACTCGTGTGTTTTGTGATGCTGTTGTTCTAGAGGGACGCAGCAAGACAGTACCTCCAGAGCATCAGGTTGCGGACCTGCACATTTGTCTCGGAGAAATAAAGACAGCACATCGAGGACCAAGTGTTACTCGAACTTCGTTCAGTAGAAGAAAAAGATCCCAGGTAATGAGTGCCTTTCAGAAATATCCTTCCAGTATAGCTGTGTGTATCAGACGGTGACTCGTAACAATGGAAGTGCCTGGGGAATGAGGAGGTCCCACTTGATATGTGTCTCCTCTCAGGAGGGCACCTTGTCTAGCCCGCTTCCCTGCAAAACTGCCCGCGACCAATATCTGAGGATGTCCATCGTATTCCAGACGTAAATCGCTCTTGTCCCTTCACAAGACATTTCTTTTCAATAAGGGACACTTAGCGTCTTCATCTGCCAACGAATTAGTTTCAATGCCTAAGACAGTAGTTGTAACACCCTCAAATAAAATATGCGGAGGACAGATTCAGAAAAATTAATGAGCATACGACGCAGTATCTCAGCTAAGTTTTAAATGAGCAAACACTTTTTCATTTTTCTCATTTGCTGAATGAACTACAACCTATTTCGTCTACAGATGCTACAGCCGTTTTTTTTTTTTTTTTTTTGCTGATGATGGAATAAGAAGATAAACTGTCTGATAATGAATACAACTGTTAGCCAAGATCAACAAAACTTTTTTTAGTCATAATCTGCCAAGCACTCACGAAAGATTCAATGGAGAAATCATTGGTATAAAGAACTCCATCCTTAAATTTTTCATCGTGTCATCCTTAAACAAATGAAATGTTCTGGGCAGAAATCGCACGGGGAATGGGCCGGCATTGCCAGCGCGACATGGCCAATAAACATGAATAATCACCCAGTCAATCTGTCGCATAACATAGCGTTATAACTATGTTTAATATTGCACAAGAAAAATTTGTTATGAAATATTTTCCGGAAGTTTTTATTTTACCTTCTGGTGTTCCTGGTTATATGATGTTACTCATGTCCTCTGGTGTTCTATGAAACAGACAACTTACAATCACCAGGAGACTACGTGTAATTTGAAATACATTAACACGTTACAACAAGAAAAGTACATGACAATTCAACGCATTGATGGTACAGTATCTAAAACAGAGTATAGGTTAAATGTTTATTCTGTCACATGTAAGCAGCAATACAAATTTAGCGTAGCGAATCATTTTCTGGTTCTACTATTCCATGCGTGGAAGATATCATTTTTGGTAGGAAACAATGTATTCATTATTTCCTGCCTATAAAATACCATTGTACTAAGAAGAAGGCCGTGAATATTTTATACCGTATTAATTTTTATTTTTAAATGCATCCCTTGTTCCATCTCCTTCGAAATGTATTTTGTTAGTAGTGACATCTTACGTTAGTGCCTTACATGACAAGGTACCAATAAACAAACGAGACAATTCACGCAGAGCTTCTAGTTTATCATAAAGTGAGTCTACTCGAGTGAAGTAATTTCCAAACGTAAGAATAAATAAACTAAATAGAAACCGTGCCAGAGCGATACACACCCTGAATATACCACTGTTGGTGTCATTCGGTGTAAATATCTGACTTCATACATCGCAGAAAATAAAGGCCTATATTTAAGTTTTATCCAGTTCTTGCTTGCGATGGGATTCATTTCTTGAATGTTTCTCTGTCTGAACTTATTCTGCCATTTACGTATAACATTAGACTTCAAATATTCAGCACTGCACTATAAAGAAAAAATTCCAGGCTGCGATCATATTTTCAGATTCCTTTGTCTAACAACATCTTTCAATTCTAGAAGATTAACAATAATTTTTTCTTCTTGAGTTGGAGTACGTGGCTTCGCTGATTCACATCATTTCTAAATAATTTTGTTTGTCCATGGATCTACAGCCTCGATAAATTTTTCAAAAGAAAACACTGTCCGTTATAGGTTGTAAAATTCTCAGTTTGTTTGCTAATGGTAAATGCCGACGTTTCAGTCTTTATCGAGCAACATTTAGATAACCGCTAAGGAAAATGTCGCCACAGGTGTAATATACAAATCAGTGTACGAGAAACCACTTACAAACATTAACATGAGCTGTATCAAATAGTAACAGAATGACTGCAGTTCATTTGGGAGACACACATGCAATATAAATTAAGTAATTATTTGACTTCCAACCACTGAGAATACACATGAACATTAAATTATTCTCTCGATATCCATACAATGCCGTCCGCCTATTCCAATAGTCTGTTAACAGCATACGAGAGTCTGCTGAAAAGAAATGCCTCAGAATTTTTTATGTGAAAACTCTTAAACCTTCTTAAACGAAAAAAGCATTGTTAACATAAGATTTCTTTATTCCTCATATCTACGTGTTTATTTCTCAATATAGTCACCCTGGCAGCGAACACCTTTCTCCCAACGAGTGAACAGTTTGTTGATACCGTCACTTTAGTATGTTTGACTTCTTTACGGGGCCACGGCCTCAACCCTGCTTGCACATTTTCGTCGCTGTCAAAGTGAAGTCTTCGAAGGTATTCTGTAAGTTTTGGAAACAGATGAAAATCGGATGGGGCCAAGTCGGGACTGAATGGTGGATGATCGATGACAGTGAACCCATGGAATCGGATTGTTGCACATGTCGTAGTGTTCGTGTATGTTCTGGCGTTGTTATGCTTAAGGAGAGGTTGCTCCATGTGTGGACCACCTGCTCGTATTGAAACTCGATTACAGCACACTGTTTCTCACGCACTATCATAGTTGCGTTACACACCTCTATGTCACACCCTACAATTCGATGCTCTCTAGCGGCAGAGAGCTGCAAATATGTATACATGAAGAATGAAGATGTAGAATGTTGATAACGTTTGTTTTATTTAAAAACCTTTAAGAGTTTTCACATAGAAAATTCTGAGGCATTACCTTTCAGCGGATTCTCGTATACTAACCTACTCGAATAAAAATTATTTTGCAATACGTAGATGTGCGTGTTGTACAGCTCACAAGGTCATATACCCGTAAATTTCTGCATTCGTGTACCGTCGATGGTTGAACATTAACGAATCTATTGATTATAAATTCACAAGATGCTGAAAAGGAGAACTGTAACAGACAATTGTGACCATGACTATCGCAAGTGGCTTAAGAGAGGGGCTTGGCAAAAAGCTAAGAATTTTCTTGAAACAATATACAATACTTATAGAGTCATATTTAGCAAAATATGGGTTACTACTGTAGTTGTAATATTTCTTACCATTATTCGTCAGTGAAATGCAAATCTGGAGTTTGAATGAAGTGATTAGAACAGAGTGGTATGGAACAGTATGCACACCTGGGCAGAGCAATTTGTGGTCATGCTACACAATTTCCGGAATGTCCGCACTGCGAAGTTCAGTATCGTTTCAGATCAGATTATCGAGATCTTTGACACTAGCTGTCACACTTGCAGTAGAACGGACTACAACAAAGCAATTTCTGCTTCTCGAAATATGACAACTAAGTAATACACGTGTTAACGAATGTTGCTTCAAGCAAATGCTTAACATTTTTCCAATTAATACCTGCTTTATGACTCATTTGATCTGTTGGTCATAACTGTCTGTGAGATGCTGTTCTGTCTTCAGAGAGTTGTGCGTCTATAGTCTTAAGATTTGTTAAACGTGAAACATGGTTTGTATACAAATACATTGATTCACAGGTAAATGTGTAGGACAACAGACGTACTCCGTATTTCAAAATCATTTTCATTTGGTTTTAGTCGTTTCAGCTGGAATACTTGCCTTGTACAACTATAGGGTGTGTGAGCGTCATCTCCGACTTGAGCAGTGACATATTATAAAGCGAAATGTGCGTCAGCCCTCTCAGATTCCACTAACAGCATTATGGGTAAATTCCAATGTTCGAATTTAGCGCTCATTTATGAACGTTACAGTCGTGCCGCTGCATTCGCATCCACTTCCGTCTAAAACTGAAGTTCTGCTAACTCTATTATGGCGAAGAACGTCAAGTGGATGGGCAAGGGGAGAGGGACGAGGGACGAAGAGCGGGCTGCTCCGTAACAGGTCCCTGACGACTGTACCGCTGCAAAATGAACGTTCAAGTCAGAACAATGTCACTGGTAACGTGTTCGTAGAAGTAGTACACCAGGGTACTGTCCAAGACATTTTAACCGTCAAACGTCAGCTAAAGTTCATGAAAGTGTCCACTTTCACATCACAGGCGCTTGCTACTCACGACGCCACAAGACCTGCCCTCGTTAACAGTGAACTATTTTCTCTTAGCAGTGAGATCATCAGCCTTATCAATAACGATGTTATCGTCAACCATCAGCATCATCGCATGTCAAGCCACAACCCTTGCCTCATCGTCCGCAGCTCGTGGTCGTGCGGTAGCGTTCTCGCTTCCCACGCCCGGGTTCCCGGGTTCGATTCCCGGCGGGGTCAGGGATTTTCTCTGCCTCGTGATGACTGGGTGTTGTGTGGTGTCCTTAGCTTAGTGAGGTTTAAGTAGTTCTAGGTTCTAAGGGACTGATGACCATAGATGTTAAGTCCCATAGTGCTCAGAGCCATTTGAACCTTGCCTCCTCCCGTTCACGTCCCCTCCCCCTCCCCCAACTCCCACGAGTGGGAATTGTAGTATTTCCACATCTAAAATATGTCAGAAACACACACACACACACACACACACACACACACACACACACCTGTATTTCACACGCCAAATTCTGTACTCCTTGCACATGTTATCTGCCCTACAAAATAATCCATTGTGGATGACTACCATTCGATAATTACTGTGTGGTCTCATCACTAAATTTTATTTATCATGTACACATATATTTCCATATCCGTCTTATTATCATGCTCTCTCTCTCTCTCTCTCTCTCTCTCGAAGCTTGTTTTAATGAGACAACAACACTATAATATAAAAAAATTAATCCGTCGTCAGGCCACGAGTGGCCTACCGGGACCATCGGCCGCCGTGTCATCCTGAGTGGAGTATGCAGATAGGACGGGCGTGGGGTCAGCACACCGATCTCCCGGTCGTTATGATGGTATTCTTGACCGAAGCCGCTACTATTCGCTCGAGTAGCTCCTCAATTGGCATCACGAGGCTGAATGCACCCCCGAAAAATGGCAACAGCATAGCGGCGTGGATGGTCACCCATTCAAGTGCCGACTACGCCCGACAGTGCTTAACTTCGGTGATCTGACTGGAACAAGTTTATCCACAGCGGCAAGGCCGTTTCCAGTACTATAATATACTATAGAATATTATAGACGAAAAATAGTGTTCTCCTAGTATATGACACTCATTCGTCTGTTGGAATAAGTCTTGATAAATATCAACTTGCTCATTAATCAGTTGCTTCATCACTCTTATTAGATCACTCTCTGCAACTTTGCCTACTTCTGTATCTCTCTGTGGGCTCACAGGCTCACTCGCAGTTGCCATACGCAAATGTTCTACTTCATAGTTGCGTATTTGGACTCACAGGCTCACTCCCACTAGCTGTCGATCGGCAATCGATCTGTGATCCCTTTATCTCGTGATCCATAGCTGTGTTGGCAAGAAAGGTGAAACTTACAAATATTAATTCGCCTGCTGCAACACTTATCTTTTGTTGTACTGCAACACTGCTGTAGACTGCAGCCTGGGACGGTACGCTGACGTGTGCTGCCGCGTCTGCGAACTGTTGCTCCGACGGACGCTGTCGCGACGCGACTGCGGGTGCGGCCGCCGCTGCGCGATGTTAACGGCTGGTGCGGGCGCGGTTTCCGGCCGGCCGCTGCTCGCCGCTCCCACCCTTATAGCGCGGCCCGCGCAGCCGCTCCACGCCCCGAAAATGCTTTCTCGGTCATCGAAGAGATTTTTGAGGTTCCACACGCCACCGAGTCAGTTTTACCTGAGCTACACAAGCACCGAGATCACATATGCTGCAGTTGTGCTATACCTTCTAAAAAACATACGCTTGTAAAATACAACTGCAAACTGTATTCTGTACATTATGTGTGCTGCTAAAAGAAAGAATAAAAAAGAAAACAGTTTCTCTTCCTACTGATCCTACTGACTTGTAGCACAATACGTTCGACTCGTGAGCCCCCACGTATCCATGTACGAATTACAATAAAACGTCAGTCGATGTAGCACATTTCTTAGGGTCCCAAAAGTTGGTAGCTGTACTTTAAATGTTCCACCTTTCAATGTCTTTGGGATCAGCCAACGTACTTGTCGCTTCTGCTCTGAAAATAGTCACACAAACATGCGCAGCCAGGTACCCTTACGGTGAAGAAATCACAACACGACTCACTGTGGTTTATATATTTTTCTTAACAAACGATGTTTATTAACTCACTGGCCGTTTGTGCAATAACATTTGTTAATAACTGTCGTATGGTAATCTGTTTTGAGGTCATAAATGATTTCGCCCACTGTCTCGCGTAAATATCACTTTATTCAAATTAAAGTTCGAAATGGGCAGATATTTCCAAACTCCCGATCATATTGCTAGCAACTAAACCCGATGCTCAGAGTTCACTCACTACGAAATAATCCGAAGTCAATAGCTTTCTACTGGCTGTAATGTTAAAAGAACTGGTGGTACTCGTCGCGAAAATCACACATCCGTAACTCAAATAGCAACTCAAAAATGGTTGAAACGGCTCTGAGCACTATGGGACTTAACTTATGAGGTCATCAGTCCCCTAGAACTTAGAACTACTTAAACCTAACTAACCTAAGGACATCACACACATCCATGCCCGAGGCAGAATTCGAACCTGCGACCGTAGCGGTCACGCGGTTCCAGACTGTAGCGCCTAGAACCGCTCGGCCAATCCCGCCGGCCAAATGGCAACTGATCATACAATAACAGTATAGTTCACCTGATGCAAAAATACTTCTATGTTCCACGAGCTAAAATTCTTCTAAGCTTTTTTCCCGCTGTCATCGACGAAAAGAAAAAAAAGAAGAGAGAAAGAAAACAAGTTCTGATTCTTTAGTATATTTCACATTGTTCTCCTCACGTTGCCGTAGGAGGCCACAGTTGACCAATGCAATATAATCTCCAACAAGAACTGCTCCAGACCGATCTCTCGTCCCTACTGCCTTGGCCAAAACTGCTCAGAAGAAATGGTCGATGACATTTGTTACCTCTCTTTAAAGCTAGTCAAATATGCGAACTTCCGTTTTTGCAATATACTGAAATTAATTATTTCTGCCTTACGTATACGTGTAATACATTAACACAGTAAGAAATTTTGTCAGCTCTTCAGTGTTGCATTCAAACTTACAATAGCATAAGTAGTTTTCATATTATTAGTGACTTAGTCCTTAGTGCGGCTACTTTGCCTTTTTCATCTACCAAAAATTGATAGTAAAAAATAGAGCATAATACATACATCTAGGCGCTACAGTCTGGAACCGCGCGACCGCTACGGTCGCAGGTTTGAATCCTGACTCGGGCATGGATGTGTGTGATGTCCTTAGATTAGTTAGGTTTAAGTAGTTCTAAGTTCTAGGGGACTGATGACATCAGAAGTTAAGTCCCATAGCGCTCAGAACCATTTGTACCATTTATTGACCAGACATCTGTAGGTACTCGTATCACTAATTTCTGTCGCTACTTTTATTATTTAAACAATATTTTTAGGTGAAACTAATGTTTTTATGGTGTGATATTCCAATTCAGAGTTCAAAAGCGTGTGTTTTACAAAAAATACATGACTGTGACTTTATACTACTCATCGTCCTCCATCCACTGACACATTTTGTGTAAATCTACATCTACATAGATACTCCGCAAGCCACCATACGGTGTGTGAGGGAGGGTACCCTGTACCACTACCAGTCATTTCCCTTCCTCTTCCACTCGCAAATAGAGGGAGGGAAAAACGACTGTCTATATGCCTCCGTATGAGCCCTAACTTTTCGTATGTTATCTTCGTGGTCCTTACGTGTAATGTATGTTGGCAGCAGTAGAATCGTTCGGCAGTCAGCTTCAAATGCCATTTCTCAAAATTTTCTCGACAAGAACGTCGCCTTCCCTCCAGGGATCCCCATTTGAGTTCCTAAAGCATCTCCGTAAAACTTACGTGTTGTTCGAACCTACCGGTAACAAATCTTGCAGCCTGCCTCTGAACTACTTCGATGTCTTCCTTCAATCCGACCTCGAGCAGTACTCAAGAATAGGTAGCACCAGCGTCCTATACCGGTCTCCGTTAAGGGCGAATCACTCTTTCCCAAAATTTTCCTAGTAAACTGAAGTCTACCGTTCGCCGTCTGTACCACAGTTCTCATATGCTCTTTCCATCGTATATCGCTTTGTAACTTTACGCCCAGATATTCAAACTACTTGACTGCGTCACGCAGGACACTAGTAACACTACATCGGAACATTACAGGTTTGATCTTCCTACTCATTCGCAATAACTTACATTTTTCCACATTCAGGGCTAGCTTCTTTTCATACATTTTATATTTCATACTGAAATATCTTACAAACTGCTGCATCGATTAAAAGCACACTCCGCCTTCAGGCCGCAAGCGGCCCATCGGGATCATCCAACCGCCGTATCATCCTCAGCTGAGGATGCGGATAGGAGGGGCGTGTGGTCAGCACACCGCACTCCCGGTCGTCATGATGGTTTTCTTTGACCGGAGTCGCTACTATTCGGTCGAGTAGCTCCTCAATTGGCATCACGAGGCTAAGTGCACCCCGAAAAATGGCAACAGCGCATGGCGGCTGGATGGTCACCCATCCAAGTTCCGGCCACGCCCGACAGCGCTTAACTTCGGTGATCTCACGGGAACCGGTGTATCCACTGTGGCAAGGCCGTTGCCCGCATCGATTAAAGGCACGTAAAAATTGAAACAAAATACTTTGAATTTTTCCATTAATATGACAGTATTAGTCTTTGTATCGCTTATATGGTTTTGTTTTTATGGAATATTTAAGTCTTTTATTCTATATTTTCTGTGCATAGAGCAGCTATCGTTTCCATCTCCCTTCAACAGCCAGAGCCTCCGGTTTTCTCAGACCGCAACGTGTTACGAGCGGCTAAGAGGTGAGCCATGAGTATTTCTCATATCCCTGTGTCCGCCAACGATCACGCATCAGAAGTACCGTCATCTGTCGGCACCGCGGTTAGGTAGTACGTGCCGTCGCCGCACTAAAGTCTCCCCTCCTCTGTCGAAGGGCCGCCCAGGACGCGCATACACAGCGACGTCTGGTTGGAAACAGTCTTTAAAGTTTCGTAAAGGGCCGTACCGTCTCAACCAGCAGATAACCGTATCTGACATTTGCAGGGAAACCCAAAGTACGCGTAAGCGTAAGGGAGATTATGTTGAAAAATAGGGCTTTGTAGCCGAAAGAGCGGGGAATAATATGGTATTTGGAATCCTGAATAAAACTAACCTGATTTCAGAAGAAAATGTGTTGCATTACTTATTTAACGCCCCTCGTAGTTGCCACATAAAGAGCAGGAGATTTTTATGTGATTACCAGAATTTAGATCACTTATCCAATGTCAATTCTGGTGTTTTGTGTAAATGGTTCGAACGGCTCTGAGCACTATGGGACTTAACTTCTGAGGTCATCAGTCCCCTAGAACTTAGAACTACTTAAACCTAACTTACCTAAGGACATCACACACATCCATGCTCCAGGCAGAATTCGAGCCTGCTACCGTAGCGGTCGTGCGGTTCCAGACTGAAGCGCCATATCAAATAAGTTATTACCTAATGTTGTCAGTATTTGGCACAAGGATATCTTGTGCGTTACTGAGACGAGAGAGGGAAGGAAATATGGTTATATTATTCATTACTTACGGAAGTACTTTCGCGTGATACTAATATTAATGTTGCCCCTCTCAGTTTATAACATTTAATTTTCGCCTAGACAGTGGTCACCTTTAGATATACCGCTTTGTACGCGGGAGGGCGCCATGAGCTCTGCTGTGAGGTACTTAGTAGTTAGGACCCATAGAAATCTGTAATAGGAATTGTGAACTACCCTACAGATCCCCTCTAGGAAACTTTCAGCTATTAATGAGAAATATAGAATCGTTATTGAGCTATCTGTACAGTCCTCTCAGAACTCAGGTGTATAATTATCTAGTTTTTGCGGTGTGGCCGAGCGGTTCTAGGTGCTTCAGTCTGGAACCGCGCGACCGCTACGGTCGCAGGTTCGAATCCTGCCTCGGGCATGGATGTGTGTGATGTCCTTAGGTTAGTTAGGTTCAAGTAGTTCTAGGGGATTGATGACCTCAAATGTTAAGTCCCATAGTGCTCAGAGCCATTTATCTAGTTTTTGTAGGAACCTCCATTTAGAGTGGCAATATGCCGTTTGATGCTGGAACCTAGTCTTTAAACAGAACTCAACAGGATCATTCAGGATCACTTTTGTTGGATTTCTGAAGCAGGCAACACGTAATGTCTGGGTTGTGTAGCCACTGTCTAACTCAATGGACCTGGAATCAGGCACCATGTTGGCGAAAGTTTGTACTGAAAGCTCCCCAGGGGAATTCGAGAATCTCTAATATACAGGTAGAGCGTGACGTTTGCTGTTCGCGAGGCATACTTCGCGGCAAGCAGTGACAAGGAAATGAACTCACTCGTCAGTATAGATTATACTTAGGGCTTCCACTGCAGCTACTGAAAACTTGCAGTTTAAGCGCCACGCTATCCACGGCCAAGTCATTTATGTCGCTTATCGTTTCGCTTCGTACAGTGTTTCATCCATACGAACTTGCTGTCACTTCAAATATCGCATCAGATCTGTTTCGACTGTTCTCGCTAATTCATGACTACTTTGGGTTCTCTCACGCTTGGTTGAAGTACGAGATTCTTCGAAAACATGAGATCTCAGTGGCGTGCCAGCTCCGCTGCACAATATTGCGTCTTACATTACGAACAGTTTTCGTGTATCTGCAGAGATAGTTAAGTGTATAGCATATTTCTCGTATTTTGTTTTTCACTATTTCGCCAATAAAAAATGTTGCCATAACAAATTAAGCACGTTTACTTGAACCTTGTACAATGATTGCCCATGTTACAAGCAATAATTAATACCTCTAGTGTGACGCACAAATATGTAATTCTTGTATTGCTTAATTTGAAACTACCCTAAAACTTGTTGTTATGTTACCCGTTGTGCATGAAGTTCGTATGTATTTTACCCATTTTTCGGATGATAAACTTGTATTTCTCAAATTAATAGCGATTTTAATGATCATTTCTTTTTATAATGTTTCATTGAAGCAAAATGCGTTCTCATTTACCAATTTGTGATATACAAACTACAAACACACAGAGTACTGTATATTACTATAACTGTCATCATGACAGTCACTTTTGTTGCTTCTGTTGCCTGTAAATCATGGGGAATTGGTTAACTAACGCTGCTCTTCTGTTCTCAAGCAGATACCGGCTTTCTGGTACACTCACCTGATAGCGCTCTGTACATTCATACCCACAAACTACTTACCGTTTCTTCTTGTCTCACAGATAGCTCAATAACGATTCTATATTTCTCATTAATAGCTGAAAGTTTCCTAGAGGGGATCTGTAGGGTAGTTCACAATTCCTATTACAGATTTCTATGGGTTGTAGAGGGGTCTTAATAAATAAAGGTTTGATAAGGAACCTGTTGTGTTGGCGGAAGAGCCAACACCGTGTTATAAGAGGAGGCCGAAATGCACGCGTTTTAGCCCACGCAGGCTGGGGTGAGGAGGGAAGAACTATACTGACGTGAGGACTGGAACATGACAAGGAATTAGAATTCAGAAAACGGACGTAATTACTTTGATACTTAACTTCAATCCATTAATGATGAACGTCGCTCTTGACGGTACATGATTCACAATATTATCTGTTTAGAATAGTAACTGAATATGGCGCCTTGCTAGGTCGTAGCAAATGACGTAGCTGAAAGCTATGCTAAACTGCAAATGAGAGCGTATTTAGACAGTGAACCATCGCTAGCAAAGTCGGCTGTACAACTGCGGCGAGTGCTAGGAAGTCTCTCTAGACCTGCCGTGTGGCGGCGCTCGGTCTGCAATCACTGATAGTGGCGACACGCGGGTCGACGTATACTAACGGACCGCGGCCGATTTAAAGGCTACCACCTAGCAAGTGTGGTGTATGGCGGTGACACCACAGAACCCATGTCTTGGAACGTATCGTTTTGATGTAAAGTAAGTTTGAAGACTGGATGGCTTTCAAATCTCCAGCTTTTTCGGAACGCGCGCTGCACAGACAATGAGCATTAACCTATGTGTTCTACAGGAGCCCATGGCATGGCTAAAGGCCGGCCGCTGTGACCGAGCGGTTTTAGACGCTTTAGTCTGGAACCATGCGACCGCTACGGTTGCAGGTTCGAATCCTGCCTCGGACATGGATGTGTGTGATGTCCTTAGGTTAGTTAGGTTTAAGTAGTTCTAAGTTCTAGGGACTGATGATCTCAGAAGTTAAGTCCCATTGTGCTCAGAGCCATTTGAACCATTTTCCTATCTGTAATTATAATAATAGTGTGTGATGTCATAATTGCTATAGGGATTAACGACGATGCCTTCTTCTCAGTTTGTGTGCTTACTATGAACCTGAATATCTGAAGGCAATCTGATCTTCAAACATATTTTGCATCCAAACTGTACATCTCCGAACAATGGTTCCTTATCAAACCTTTATCTAGTAAATCCCCTCTACAACGCCTACGAGCCTGTAATAGGAATTGTAAAACATCCAGTATATACTGTTACAATTACAAGGGAAGTATTCTCCAGTAACGACTCATAAGTACATGCCTCTAGGTCCTGAACTACACAAAAACTGATTTGATCAATGTTTTTGACTTTTTGTCCAATTTTTGTGAATATTGCAGTCCCTCATTTTCCCGTGTTAACTCTACACATAACGGATGCTCGTCCATAATCTCTGATATGTAATATCTCTATGCCTGTTTTTACACGATGTTCAGAGAGGGACAGAATTTTCCACCTTTCGAGACATACGAGAAGTTCATCTAACTTGATTTCCAGCTCCTAATTTTCTGGTGAATCAAACTAATTTACGGAATACGTGAAACAATATGAGCGGTCCCAGCAAACATCATCATCCCGAGCATGAGACTCATTGACTTAACTACCCTGCCTCATTCGGTTAGTCCATAATGAGGGATGTTCTTTGATTTCCACAGAATTTGCGCAAGATAACTTATATTATAAAACATGGTTATCCTTGCATCACTGCGCACACTAAATACCCCCGCTGGTTACTCTTGTACCACGATCATGCTGCTATGTCCCTTGCTTTCCGCCCAGTTTTTTCGTAAAGCTAACCGTAAGACGGTAAATCATGTAACTATGCCGTATGCACGTCTTCTGTTAGTAGGCCTGAAATCCTGAGAAAGCATGCCCCCTGTGTCTTCTAGGTAAACTTAAACTGTGAAGTATATCTTACTTATGGAGCACGTTTCAGCTGCATTTCCAGACCAATGTGTTTTAGTTATCTTTTTCATTTCCTTGGGCAATTAACTATAGAATTCCCCGATAGGAAAAGATGCGTTCAATTTTCTCGCTTTTTTTCCATTACTTAGTAACGATGTCATTGATTTGCGCAACAGAGTGGTTGATCCACTCACTTGGCGCTTTAAGTGTACCCAGTTTCTTAAATAGTTTTTTTTTTCAGTGAGTCCGCTACTGCTTCTAGTATAACTCTGTAACTCCCTTTTCTTCATTTTAGACATCGTGTGCTTGTTTTGTGCCTTTGCTCCCCAGAAAAATTATTCTTTAACTAAGAACTAGGTGTATGTGGGAATACTATGTCACGACAAGACATTCGTAGTTACGAGCTGATTATGGAACCCTAAGACCATAACTTGCTGATGACATTATTTCTGCCAGTATCTTTGTGTGTTTATCTGTTTTAACTGACAACCAATATTCATGCTTAAAATCTTTGTATTCTTTACACAATAGATAGATTTTTCATCTATGCTTAACACGACTAAGTTCTTTCTACTCTTTATGCTGAAATGCATACTGTTTTTTTCTTTGTGTTCAGCTGCAATTTATTACATACTGCCGTATCGTAAACATCCTTGATGATATGACTTGGCTTCTGTAACAGGAGTTCTGAAGTTTTATCAGTGGCTGTGATGTTGCTGTCATCAGCAAAGAGAAGTTTTTCTCCAAGTCCTAGACTGTCCGTAAGGTCATTGGTATACATCAAAAACAGGATTTGAATCAATACACTACCTTGGGGCACACCTATATTTGTATGTTTCTTGTCTGACAGTTGTTTTGCTAAAAGATTGTCGCCAGTAGGAATGTGAAATATCTCTACAATTTGCATGTTGTTTTCCACGTAAGACTGGAACCATTTGTTTCCTGTACCTCGTACACCAAGTCCTTGTAGCTTGTTTAGCAGTGTTTTATGCTAACAGTATCAAAACCTTTTGACAGGTACAATAATATGCCTGTAACACAGTTCTTCTAGTCAAGAGCTGCAAGTACCACTTTCGTGAACTCCGTAATGGTCGATATTGTATTTCTCCCAGTTCGGAATCCAAACTGTGCTTCACTAAAAAGGTTATATTTATTAATGCAACACATTAGTCTATCTGTAATGATGGATTCAATTAGTTTTGAGGATGCAGATAAAAGTGAAACTAGCCCGTAGTTTTCAATACTCTCCGCATTACCTTTCTTTAATAAGGCTGCAATTCGTGCGTGCTTTAGGTGTTCTGGGAAAATACCTGAACTAAAGGATTCATTTATTATATTTGTTAATGGAGGTTGTATACTGTCTATACACGTCTTCAGAACAGAGACTGGAACGTCAACTATGCCTGCTGATTTCTTAATCATTAATTTCGATACTGTCTTCCTGATTTTAACATCCGTGTGCTTGCTGTGTAAGTCATTCTAAGTGCAACATGTGACTTAGGAAGATTTTATCGCAACCTCTACACAATACTGGAAAAGTAATCATTTACAAAATTTGTTACCTCCTGTTAATTTTGTGTTGTTTTTCCCCATCTATGATTTTTATATTACAATATTTGTGTCTGTCGTTCTCAGTTTTGTGTCATCCAAGCTAATTAGCTTTTATCTTCTCATTATATTTTATTTTGTAATGAATGGTATTTTTAGCAATAAGTGCCCTCCTGCATATCTTTATGTATCTCCATTAGTAATCTAGGAACTGTGGATTATTGATTTTGTAAGGAATTGAAAAAATTGGTGTCTGTGAGGATTTCTAATATCCACACTTATCCACCTATTTTCCTCAGCTGTTGTTGGAAATGTCTTTCCAAAAATGAAATCAAAAACTTTGCAGAATTTAGAATACTTAGCATATACATTGTTTCTTATGTACGCTTCATCCCAGGTATGATTTGAAAGTGTCCTAGGAAAAAGTATGTAGATTATATTTCGAAAGGACAGTAGGCCTGCAGTTTTGTGGGTTTTACCAAGAACTTCTTTAGCTTTATTATCTGACTACAATGACCAGAGAGGCCAAAATCCTTAATAAATTTTTTGTAATTTTCCCTAATGATATTCGTAAGTACATTGTCTAAGACTGATGCTGAAATTCTTGATATCCTAGTAGCAGCGTTTATCAGTTGTAGCACGCCAAAAATTTTATTACGTTTAGGAATTTATTATTAATTTCACACCCAATACCTGTGTTAATATTTATATCTCCACATATTATTATATTAGTTTTGGTGAGTGAGAGTCTTCAGTTAATATGTTGAAGGAAGTGTCCACGTTACAATTAAATGAGCCGCACGCGCACAGAATTATTAACTTCTTACGCGTGTCTAATGCTGTTGGTTCGGCTGCTGCTAATGCAAAATATTTATCCACACTAATTGTGATAAGATCTTCAGCTTTAAAATGTATGTCACTTCTGATATAAATGCACAATCCCCACACGTTATGTTAGTTCTGCAGCAGTAACTTGCACTTTTATATGACGATAGCACTATATGCCATATTTCAGAGTCTCGAAATCAGTGCTTTGTAGTACATATCACCATGCCGTTAAAAAAATGAGAGGCAAATTCAAGTTCGTGTACTTTATTTTTACATGACTGCACATTTAGGTGACAGACAATTCTAAGCAAATTTCTGTGGTGTTTGTGCAATAAGGTGTGACACATTCTATCTTTCGTGTATACGTTGCAGAAATTTCTAAACTGGGTAATACCTTTTACAGGGAGCGGAGGTTATTTTCATGATTTATAAAACTGCTAGTCAGTTTTTTTTCCTACTCTTCCTGCTACAGGAAACAAATCTTTTTCTTTTCTACCGACGTAGATTTAAAATTGTTCCTACGAGTATGCTACTGCCTAATTCGCTCAAAAACTGGTTGAGGCTCTTCTCCTACTTCAGGTAACATGTCTTACCTGAATCTGAAATGCGATTTTTGACGCTCTCTCCTTTTGCTTATTATTGTTATCTTTTTCGAGTTCCCATTTTCTCTTTCCACCTTCAACCTAACTCTAATTTTAATTCTGCTTGAAGGCCACAAAATCTTTCTTACCTGTTCCACGATTCATAATATACAACTCTACCTGAGTCCCTCATCTGGTACTCCACTTCTCAGCCCGCTACAATCGCCACAATGAAACACCAGCCCACAGTTCTGACATGTTTCTCCCATACTAACTAACCCATACTAACTAACCCATGACAACATCCACCGTCATTACACATGACAGAACTTTTACAGTAAACCGAAAAACATTAACACACTGAAGCTCTAATAAAGAAAGAACTAGTGATTACTTATCTTGTGATAAAATGCACAGCTAAGCTGGACGCTGGCAGACGTAAATACGAGAATGTAAACACCACACAAATATTCACCGAACTTGTTAGATCACAGAAGACGCAAAATAAATGAAAACTAAAGAACACCATATTTTTTTAAACAGTCTTAAACAGGCACTATCAGGAAATTACGGAAACCACGGTAAAGTATCGAAAACAATATTCGTGACCGTTACGTGCAGCTTAGGCTCATGTCAGAGCGAGACCACCTGAACAAACCCGTTCTGCAATTTGTCTTTTTTCGGTACGTTCGTGTTGGTGGCACCAAGTCCCGTAACCCGTTATGATTTTTCCCAGTAAAGAACTGTCTGCGTGTTTCTTTCAGTCAAGTCGCAGATGGCGGCTAAGCGCAAATGCATCATTATTCTTGATCGGTATTCAAGGAGTCCGAGGCAAACTTTACACACACTTTTCTCATTTTCAAAACGTTCTGGAGAATGACTTCAACACGAGATTTAGAAATGTTAAGTTCTCTGCTCCGCAGCGATTTCTAACACAGCGACGTCGACAATTAATTATCACACGTCCACTATTTAATACTGCCTGCTCACAAATGACAGCTCGAATGAATGCACCTCCGTTATTTACAGCTGTTACGTCAAGCTACTACCATGCGTTTGTAGGAAATGGTGCAGCTGATATACAGTCGTATCCTCAGTTTGCGAATATATTTCATGTATAGAGAATGTTCCCGTTTGATGACTCCGTTACTAGCTTCGAATATCATAAGTGTAAACTGTTTAGTCAAGCGGTTCTCACTGTTATTCCATGTCAGTTGTGATAGAAAATGAAAACACGTATGTACAAGTGATGCTTGTACATACATGGTGTCCCAGGAGGAACGATCAACATTTAGCGATATAAGAGGAACGATCATCCTATTTTAGGAGAAGGTAATATGGACCAAAACAAGAACAAATTGTCTTGTAAACACGTGCTCTAAAATGCATATTCGTTTATGCTTATCTTAAGAGCTATGACCACTTGTTCAATACAAGAGATGTGTTCCACAGTAGCGAAGATGAACTAGTGCTCCTAGCTCTAAAGCTATGCGTTTCAGAGCCCACGTTTATTAGACTTTTTTTTGCTTCGAATAATCTTTCCTGTTATATCCCTGAATATTGTCCATTTCTCCTCGGACACCCAGTATATTCAAGAAAAACTTTTCGAAGAAACAGAACAACAGAAATCTAATGACACTTACTCAAATAAAAGTTGCGAATTTCACTTGTTTTCAGAAATTCATATCCTGTATCCCATGTAGTATGATACTTGGGTTCATAGAGGGTTGCAGGTCAATTATTTTCAACGCTCGTCATGAACTTGCACTGTTTCGCAGCAGACAAAGCAAAATAAGCTGTATTATCTCACCACGCTGGAAATTGCGATCGAAAAAATTTACTGGGTAACTCCAGAAACGCGAGTGTCTGAGACAGTGCAAATACCATTGTGGAACGTCTTACGAAATGGTCTAAGCCTGACTCTAATATTCTGTCACTGCAAGTTAACTGAGTGTGTTGAACCAGAAAATAGTACATTGGCGTAGGAATCTAAACTCAATACAGCACTTTAAACAGCAGGATACATAATTTTAGCTTTTCAGTCAATCACGAATATATTTACAGTGGTCGCAGCACACTTAATGCAATATACACAACAAAGTTCAAGATGCACCTGATTTCATGTAAATGCCCTAAAGAGAACTATTCAGTCCATGATAACACAAAGAATTCCGTGCAGGCATATAAAATGTACTGTAGTATTCAGTCGCTGTGTTATGGAGAGGGGGGACTAAGAAGAGATCCACCCCGAGTCGAACGGAGTTCCAGAAGTGCCCAGTACATTTCTTCGATTCTTCACGTGAAGACGGAGGAACACTGAATATGCCTGTAATTGGCATGAGAATTGAAATGAAAACAAAAACGTCGTTACCAACAAATACTATACCATACTGCTTAGTCGTTGACGGTCGTGCCCTTTCTGTAGCACAGTTCATAATTTTTAGCCTATTATCAATGTACACAAAAGATTCACCCTAACACTTACTGGAGTTTCTGCATTTTATTTATTTGGGCACATAACGATATTTTTATTCGCTATGAACTGGACCTTTTACGTACTGAACTGATTGTTGTTCAACAATTAAGGTGATCGACTATCAATTCCGAAGTAACTGATGGGTGCAGTGGCTCGATCGTAAAATTGTTCCACTATTGCAAAAACACCGCCTTAATCATAGCACTGCTATCTTCGGTATCGTTTTGATATTATTAGTACGTCAATCCGTTGAACAGCTTGTGTTGCAGATGCAGAAAAAGAGATGGTAGTGTCTTTCATTTTTAAACCGTCTGAAAGAAATATAATGTCAGGTTCTTACGGTCGCCAAGCACTGAAGCAACTAAATTAATTTTAATTAATTCTGAAATTTACTGTGATTTTAAAAACAAATTTATTAACTTTGCTTTATACTCAAAACTCTAAGATGGACGCAAGTCATATTATTTCTAATATCATGTTCTGGCAGCCATCTTTAAACTGCTTTCCGCAATGAATTATTGAATATTATTGTGAACTTTCGATTAACAAAATTTGCTTCAGCAACTAGAAAAGTAATGACGGCCAGTGCATAAATTTAAATTTAACCAGTTTGAATTATTTGCATCGTCAGTATTGTGTTCTGAACTACTAAATTCTGAAAATATTATTTCGATTTTAGCGATTGTAATTTTTATACAGATTATTGTCTGCAGTAAATTACGTAAACTGTAGGATAGAACAGTGATGGAATGATCAAAAAAAAGTCTGATTACTGTAACTAATAAACTATAACGTTTAAATTAATTTTTATTTCACTTTGACTTATCCTAGCTGTTACTCCATTTACAAAATTACTTTAACGAATAAAATAAAAGTCTTCCCATGTTGTGGTTTGCGTCACGGCAGGTGTGACTGTGGTTGTGTCGTCGGAACGGTGATGGACAGTGATCTCACACAGCTTCTTCACGTCTCTGAGAAATCAATACACGCCAAGCAACATGACGCTTTCCGGAGCCATTGTTCCAGCGGCAGCCGTCGCCCACAGATTTTAACAGCATCAAGTGCGGCTGTCTTTAATCTGTAGAGTATCAGTATGAAATCTGAAATAGCCCAAGAACTGCATCGCTCAATACACAAAGTTCACCATGACAGGAATTAATGAGCTTCATGAAGCCGATTTGGTTAAGCTTACTGCATACTCCAAGTACAGTTCAGGTAATAAGTACATATTAACAGTAATCGACATGTACACCGAATATTCACTGGTCGCTGCTCTGAAGACCAAAACTGGTACCGAGGCTGCAGATGTTCCTATAAAAATATACAGATGAAGTAATAGGATTCCAAATTATTTACAAACAGACTTACGTAAGGAATTTTCCGACATCCATTTCAAGAAGGTAATGGAAACATATGTAATTTAATCACATCTACCATTTTCAATCTTGAAAGCTTCAGTTGTTGAGAGATTCAACAGAATCCTCATAGGAATAATGTTTAAACCTTTCAGTTTTCTGAAAACAAGCACAGGTCGCACTTAATATTTTTATGTACGGGTTTCGCTTTTCAAATGAACTAGCTTATCATCAGAATATACACTGCAAACGATACAAACTGAGATAATACGGGAAACTAGCAGTGACTTTACGTAAAGTACATATTCTGCTTCCAGTATGGTGACTTACGTTTAAAGTTGGATGGCAGCAGTAAAGGTTAAACCGGCTGTTCTACAGTACTTAAACTTACGTTTAAAGTACAGTAGCGAGTGTTGACATTGACGCGCGAAAGATTAAACTGCTGTACGGCAATATTTGCAACGTCCATGGTGTAATGTATCCAAAGATAATTTACAACTACAGAAAATTAGATTTACATTTTAATCCTCTCTTTTTATGGGCATGTGTCCAGTAATATCAAGATGATACATCCACGAAAAGCTAAATTCAAAGCCATCGATTTCGTTAGAATCGGTAAACATAGGCGAACTGTCGAGATGGGCTACACTCCCTACTGGTCTAATGAGACATTCAAGATTGAAGCACTTGAAGTAACCAAACACAGAAAGTATCTGCTGGAAGATACAGGTCACGATCTGTAGCAGGAGGTTTCTACACACAGAGTTGCAAACCGCCAGATATCCGCCCACATATCTAAATGAAAAAATAATACAAAAAAGGAACAAAGCTTTATAAAATAGCTGTGTTTTGATAAAACACACAACGCCTTGATTACTTTGTAAGAGAGAAGAAGAGAGAGAGCGCATGTGTGTCCTGGTTTCTCTCTATGCAGGAGTAGAAGAAGCGACAGCAGTAATGGCTGACAGCTGGACCGAGGTGCGCGCGCGCGATTGTGTGTGTATGTGTTTGTTTGTAATGAAAATAAAGCTACGGTATAAACACAAAATCCATTAATTGTGTAAGATGTACCGTATTTGACATGTTCTCAGTAAATAATGAATAATTTTATGAAAGAGTTTACTTGCGAAATATCTACTCTGTCCTGTTGTACCAACTTGTTTAGAGACGTTCCATCTCTGTCACTGTCTTTGGTTGTGATATTTGTCCAAACGTAAGAGAATTTCTCCTTGTGTATTACAAAAACTTATGAGATTAAGTGCTACATCCCAATAAAATCGTCAGAGAACTTTCCTTCCTTCCTTCCTTCCTAATGTAGTGTCTGCTTAGTTTTTTGTCTTTTGGCTATATGGCGTGTGTGCGTATTTTCACATCATATTTTCATAAGATGTTAGTGTTATTTAATAGTTGATTATAGGAAATACAGTCTATAAACGTTTAGACAGCTGTGGCACCACAGTTCCCTTTCGTAAATATTGCAACCTTCTTCGAAACTTGTTACTGCTTATAGCCTCTAGTAGGCCTGAGGAATTTGGAATAAAAGTAGTAACAGACAATATCATCGATTATATTTTTCTAGTGTGTAGCATGATGCATTATCTTTGTATTTTCTAGATGGTGCTTGAGATCAATTTAGATGTGGGAATATTTAATTTGATAATGCATTGTGACTTACGCCAAAAGTAGATATAAATAATTACATTCTTCCAGTAAATCAGACTGCGTATTTGTTTGCGTGCTTGCCTGCTTAGTGCAGTATTTTAGCTAACATGTACTTTCTGCATTTATAAGCCTGGTCAGGTTAGTTCTACGACATCGACTTCTTGGACCTAACCTGTAATGTCAACCGTTAGTTTATCATGTTATTTGTAACCATGTAGGCTCGGAAATTAGCATTGGACCATTTACTTTAGAGCTGAAATTCATACTTATCTGACAGATATGTGTACATGTGGAAAATAAAATTGCGATACATGACATAAACATTACACTTTTTGCGTTACTGGAGTATTTTTCAAGATATTAGAGACTTAGAAAGAATATTGTGACACCTTGCAAGCGTCATAGCTGTGGAAAATATTTAATCTGAGGCTCTATTGTGTCTTAATCCGAGTGCGGTACTCAGATGGGACTATAAAGGTCGCCACATGTTGGTGATGACAAGCACCATGAGCTTAAACCAGTAGTTGATTTTACTTCGCGTTTTTGAAGTTTTGTGGAGTAATATTTGAAGTAAAATTGCTTTGACAACTGATGATGATGATGATGATGAGGTCCTATACTCCTTGACAGAGCGTAGGGGACGATGCGGGAGACCCGCATCACCATACTAGGCAAGGTCCTAGCGGAGGTAGCTTGCCATTGCCTTCCTACTACATATTACTAATTTGGTAGTTACGTTGTATAAGCAAACATTGGTTTTTAGCGATTTGTGGGGAGTATGTTTTATATTCGTTTTCATATACCATGCCTGCCTGTTTAGCAACCTACATGTGTTTAGGCATGAAAACAGCACAGAGGTACTTACCTTAGACTTGGCAATCATTTCAGTAATGGAATCACAGTTGAAAACACGTAAGTTATGTTATGCAGTTCATATACTTAAAATGTGGGAAGTACTATTTCATAAATAATTCAGGTCATTCGGATGCTTTTGAGTTCAGCCCAAATGAGGCTTCATTGTAAGTGGTTCTTACTGGTGACTGGCTTTTAATCGTGGCTAAAACACTAGGATCTGAGTGGGGGAGGGAGACGGAAGTGGTACACAGTGCAGTGCTTTTGTGTGTGTGTGTGTGTTAACATTTACTGCCTTCTTCCATGTTTTTTTTTTAATTTCCAGCCAATTTTTCAAATTTCCCTTATTCAGCTCTTAACGACGTTATAAAAAAAAGGGAGGGGGGGAACACAGTGCAGTGCTTTTGTGTGCGTGTGTGTGTGTGTGTGTGTGTGTGTGTGTGTGTGTGTGTGTGTGAGTGTGTGTGTTAACATTTACTGCCTTCTTCCATGCTTTTTTTTTTAATTTCCAGCCAATTTTTCAAAATTCCCATATTCAGCTCTTAACGACGTCATAAAAAGGGGGGGGGGTGTTGCTTGCGATCTCAAACGTTTGAATATCACCGAGCAAGGAGCGTGGCTTGATGACTTCGTCGAAAGATCAAGGTCAGTGACTTAGTCACGTGATGTCACTAATACAAAAAATTTGTGCTCAAAGGCCCATGGTATAAACATAGCCCATAACATCGCTTTTATTTTCATTGTGCATACACACACTAAACAGGTTTCCAACATCTCCCATAGTTCGTCGGCCAATACTTAATTTAGCATTTTCGCCACGTTCTCCTCTGCTCCCCCCTCTACAACACATTGTCTTTGAGCTACACAAATCAGTATGCAGACATAAGATATGCTAGTATAAAAAATAAAAAGCATTTATTTTCACATTTTCGACCGTCAGATTGAAAATAAGTGCATGTCACTCCGTAATGACAAGAATGCTGTGCTCATAGCAAGAGGTTCACATAAGCAAAGAGATGAAACTCAGAGGGAGCCAAGTCCAGGCTGTGTGGTGGATGATCAAACACCTCCTATAGAAAAATCTGCGGGAGCGTCTTCATTGCAGCTGCGGTGTGACGCCGAGCATTGTCGTGAGGAAAAACAAAATTCCTCTTCGCTTCTTCTGAACTTCGCTTCGCAGGCGATTTCCTCGAATCGTCTGATGCACTCGTTGAACATGATCATCGGTTGACACTGACTTCTTTCCCTGACCGCCGGCAACATGAATGTCTGTACGTACTGCTTCAAAGTTCGTGGACGATTGCTACACTTTGCTATTACGCATGACAGTTACGTTGCGTGGGCTGCATGACATCGGGTAGAACCGCTCAGCATGAAGACATCGAATGGCAGCACGCACTTCACACTGGGTGGGAGACTCATGTGTTATAGGTATCTTTACGTACTTACTGTGTGTTCACATTTGGAAAGAGCGAAGTGAAGCAATCGATGGGAATACTAGAGACACTGTGCAGAAAATCTCCTCAAAGTTTAATCGTATTTTCAGTCCGGTTTTAATTTCGCAACCGATGTTATTGTTGTTGTTGTCGTTGTTGTTGCTGTTGTGGTCTTCAGTGCGAAGAATGGTTTGATGCAACTCTCCATGCTGCTCTGTCCTGTGCCAGCCTCTTCATCTCCGAATAACTAATGCAACCTATATCCTTTTCAATCTGTTTACTGTATTCATCTTTTTGTCCCACTATACGTATTTTACCCCCCACACGTCCCTCCAATACTAAACTGGTGATCCCTTAGTGTCTCAGAATGTGTCCTATCAACCGACCCCTTCTTTTGGTCTAGTTGTACCACAAATTTCTTGTCTACCTAATTCTGTTCAGTACTTCCTCATTAGTTACGTGATCGACCCATCTAACATTTAACATTCTACTGTAGTACCACAGTTCGAATGCTTCTATTCTCCTTTTGTCTAAATTGTTTATCGTCCATGTGAAACTTCCATGCATGGTTACAGTCCAGACAAATAAGAAAAGACTTCCTTACACTAACATTTATATTCGATGTCAAGAAATGTCTCTTCTTCAGGAACGCTTTGCTTGCCATTGCCAACCTACATTTTATTTCCTTTCTACTTCGACCGTCATCAGTCATTTTGCTACACAAATTTCAAAATTCAGCTACTACTTTAAGTGTTTCGTTTGCTAATCTAATTCCCTCAGCATCAACTGGTTTAATACTGCCGCATTCCGTTATCCTTGTTTTGCTTTTGTTGATGTTCGTCTTATGTCCTCCTTTCAATACTTCCTCCATTCCGTTCAACTGCTCTTCAAAGTTCTTTGCTGTCTCTGACAGAATTACAATGTCATTGGCAAACTTCAAAGTTTTATTTCTTCTCCCTGGACTTTAATTCCTCTTCCATATTTTTCTTTGGTTTCCTCTACTACTTGTTCACTCTACAGACTGAATAACATCGGGGACAGGCAACAATTCTGTCTCACTCCCTTCTCGACTACAGCTTCCCGTTAAAGCCCATCGACTCTTGTAACTGCCGTCTGGTTCATGTACAAGTTGTAAGCAGCCCTTCACTCCCTGTATTTTACCCCTGCTACCTTGAAAATTTCAAAGAGAGTATTCCAGTCAACACTGTCAAAAGCTTTATGTAAGTTTGCAACTGCTACAAACGCAGGTTTGTCTTTCATTAACCTATTATTTTAGGATAAGTGGCAGGGTAAGTATCACCTCGCGTATTGCTACATTTCTCCAGAATCCAGAATGATCTTGCCCAATATCGATTTCTACCCGTTTCACATTCTTCTGTAAGGATTTAGCGTTAGTATTTCCAACCATGACTTATTAAACAGATAGTTCGGCAATTTTCACACCTGTCAGCAATTGCTTTCTTTGGAATGGGAATTGCTACATTCTATTTGAAGTGTGGAGATATCTCAGCTGTCCCATACATCTCGCACACCAAGTGGAAGAGTTTTGTCAAGGCTGGCTCTCCCAATGCTATCAGTAATTCTGACGGAATATCATCTACCCCTGGGTCTTGTTTCGACTTAAATCTTTCAGACCTTTGTCAAGTTCTTTTCGCAGTATCGTATCTCCCTCTCATCTTCATCTACGTCCACTTTCTTTCTATAATACTGCCTTCAACTTCATCTCCCTTGTATATACCCTCTATATACTCCTTCCACCTTTCAGCTTCCCGTCCTTTGCTTAGGGCTGGTTTTCCATCTGATCTCTTGACAGTCATACAACTGCTTCTCTTTTCTGCAAAGGCCTCGTTAATTTTCCTGTAGGCGGTATCTGTCTTTCCCCTAGTGAAACATGCTACTAAATCCGATAGGACCTTAACAAAATAAAACAGTACTCGTATAAAGCAGTATGTTCGTGATACACAAGATGGACCTTTCTGAATTTCATTGAGGATTTCTACTGACTAATTTAGTCTGTCATATAAGTCTTACAATTTTTCTTGGAATTTTCGTTTCTGTATAGTCACTCCCATTTAGTAAATATGTCACGTAGAGAAACAGTTTGAGACAAGTTGTAACTTGAGTGGCCGCGCTTATGGAGATTGTATTCCTGAATTTATGGCGAAGGCGAGTCAGATATGTCTTCATATATTTGCCGCATTCAGTCAGCGCTACATTTTCAAGGTTTCGATCTTTATCTGTTATATACAGACATCTACGTACTCCATGTAACGCATTTTCGTATAAACTAATGAGAAGTCAAGCTATTGTTCTTGAAAACACCTTTGTATCAGAGAAAAATGCAGTGTTTGCCAAACGAATCGTTATGTGTGATTTTATTTGCATGTGAAATTGAAAACCATTTGCGACGATCAGCATCAGCGGCCTTTCTTAACGAAGTATCGGGAGTTACATTAGTACTGGCAGCCTTACTAAGCACTTAGCACACAATTTAATTTCAGTGAGGCAATATGTTTTCATTGACAGAGTAAGCAACACAACTGTCGATAAAAACAAGACACATAGGACGACAACTAAAGAACTGCTGTCGTATATGAAACATGCTAACACAAGTAAGGATCTGTTTTCAACGAAACTTCCTGGCAGATTAAAACTGTGTGCCCGACCGAGACTCGAACTCGGGACCTTTGCTTTTCGCGGGCAAGTGCTCTACCATCTAAGCTACCGAAGCACGACTCACGTCCGGTACTCACAGCTTTACTTCTGCCAGCGCACACTCCGCTGCAGAGTGAAAATCTCATTCTGGAAACATCCCCCAGGCTGTGGCTAAGCCATGTCTCCGCAATATCCTTTCTTTCAGGAGTGCTAGTTCTGCAAGGTTCGCAGGAGAGCTTCTGTAAAGTTTGGAAGGTAGGAGACGAGGTACTGGCAGAAGTAAAGCTGTGAGTACCGGGCGTGAGTCGTGCTTCGGTAGCTCAGATGGTAGAGCACTTTCCCGCGAAAGGCAAAGGTCCCGAGTTCGAGTCTCGGTCGGGCGCACAGTTTTAATCTGCCAGGAAGTTTCATATCAGCGCACACTCCGCTGCAGAGTGAAAATCTCATTCTGGATCTGTTTTCAACGTTACAAATATGTTGTCTTTGGCATGTAATACACCAGGTAATGTGTGAAACTGTAAAACACGTGGTGCAGATTTAATTTACCCACCTCCATAGCCGAGTTCGCTAAATCGAACCGGTACCGATCTTGATCGTGGAAGAAACTGCCATCGTCAGTACTTGGCAAGGGGAGGAGAGGAGGTGCCGTAATTTTTTGTCTCCAGACTTTGTGCCATGTCCTGCATTAAAATCCGTAGTTCTCCGCAGTGTCTCGTGGAGTGAAGGCACGAGAGACTGTTGACGGTGCTCCGCCCGTCGTATGAGGACGTTAAGCCGAGCGATCCCGTGCTGCTGTTCGAGACGAGAAAGCTATGTGCTGGCAGTGGGTTTCATCCTCTTCCTACTCTCGTCATTACATATTACACCACACTATGTATACATTCATTACAGTCATCTGCACTTAGCTTGATACATCTAAGACAGCTCTCATACATCACGAGAAAGGATTCAAATTGCTCGGAGGACGAAACCCCTAGACTAGTGGATGGCTACAATCACCTCCCAGTCAACAAAGAATTTCCATCCTTTTAAGAAATGACTGGTGGTGCCCATGTACACAATTAGTCAAATATGTCATAAAGGTCCTCTTGTCATTATAAATGTTCAGCTTCATTTCAGAAGAGTGTTTTCAGGCCTTTCTCAAACAAATCGGTGTCGATGAGGTGCTGCAGTGTCTTGCTGAAAGTTCAGGTTGCCTGCGAGTTTTTGCAGCTTCCAGATGGTGGCAAATAGTCGGGCAGTAGATTCATGTATCGTTATCTAATAAGAGACGGTGGAAGCGCGTCCTTTCATCCCATGTAAACATCTCCCACACGAGAATACCTCCGCACATACCCCGGTTCACCGAGCACCTGCGCACGCGATGCTACGGGCTGGGGAGCTGCAACAAAGCACTCGCCGCTGCGGCCGGAACGCGCCATGGAGATAACAGCCGCGCACTCGGTAGTCAGTTCGCCAGCCCATGTGATAGATTGCGGAAATACTGCGCCCGCTGAACATCGAAACCCTGATGTAAGCCGAGATTTATTACCTACCTCACGATGTTTCTCTAGGTATTGATTTTTCTCTTGTCTCATAACAGTATAGACCAATCGTTCTATTTGATTCTTTTCGAGAAACAAACTGCTCGTGACTTCGTTTCGTTATCAGGTAACTGTTAAGTATGCGGGTGTACCATTAAGACTTTCACTTTCTTACTCACAGATACATACAGCAGTCCAAAGAGTATTAGTTTTTAGGGGATGTGACGGGCCTAATGCACTTTAGAATCTCAAGTGATTGGGAGAGTAAAAATACATACGTAGGTGAAACAAACCCATCAGGCAGGAAACCAGAAATGTAGATCGTGAGAATGTATTTGAGATTACGAAGGTATAGTAAGTTAAATTATGAAACTAGTGCAGCATTTTAGACATGAAGGTTAGGCAGAGACAGTCGAAAGTAGCAATTATTCAAAGAAGGTATGAAGCACATCAAAATATGTTGCACGTATGAAGGGGGCAAACTAAAGGTAAATATCAGATAGTAACAGGAAGCTATTAAAGAGTAGGAAAGAGTTTCAAGCAAACTGTAAAATGTTGTAACTACTTTTTTTCACGAGACTTATCAACATTAGTACAGAAGACTGCAGTGAGGACAATAGATCGTCGTAGCACAACGGTGTTATACGTTACTAATATTCAGAGACTTACATAAGTGCATCAGAATTCAAGACTGGTTGTATCAGGAACATTACTGGCATTTGTATATAGCACCACAAAACAACCAACATCATTCAGAGTTAAGTATAATCTGATTTGAACTACTTGTCACTTGACAATTAGCGGCCTGCATAGCTCCCGCCACCAAAGACCACTGGGAGCGTAACATTGTCGGCTTCCACTATATTGCCACTTCCGTTGCGCTACCTTTCCTAAAGTAAAGCGCCAGAGTTAGCAAGCCGTTGTAGTGAGAGATTACGGTGACTTTCAGTTTGGCGTGCCTTATGGTGTGTGATGAAATTACTCGAAAGAGGAGCAGAACGAGGCTGCAAACTCCTAGATAACTTTCGAAAAGTGTCGGACATGACGTAATTATACGCGGTGAGTCGCGTGAATTCGTGTGTTCCTTCACACACTGTGCTTCGAAACTTAACGAAAACTCTGTAACTGTTATGGATAACGCTCCCTACCATTCTGTTATACAAGGTAAGGAGCCCACAAATCAACTAAGAAAAACTACAGGCTTTTCCGGGTGGACAAACATAAGATACAGTTGACAGTAATTTGACACGGGCAGAATTACGCGAACTTGAGTCGCAACATAAGCCAAAGAATTCAGTTTACGTTGTGAATGGAACAGAAATAGAATACGGCCGTAAGGTGCTTAGATGGCCTCCGTACCATACCCACTTCAACGCAATAGAACTGATTTGGGCTCAGGTTTAACGTAGTATTGCTGCAGAAAGTAAAAAAATTTCTTTGAGCTACGTGTAACGCCTTTTGAAGGGGTCAGCTGAAAAAGTGACACCAGAAGATTGGCAAAAGGTACTGGCTCATGTGAAAGCATGGGCTAATGAAGGTGTGTTACAATATTGCGTGGAAGACTTAATGTCACTAAGAGCAGCGACATCGACTAAATCCGATTCTGAATGAAGCGGTGTCCTCCCATTGTCTGATTAGTATGTAGTTTTACTTCCATTATATCTTGTGTTTCTGACTTCATTTCGGTTAATTTCTGTTTCATGTTGTGAGACAAAGAAATGCTGTTCAGCGGGCTCCCTTCATCTCCTTACGGTAAGTTAGAAGGCATTTTAAATATACAGGATGACAATTATTGAACTACATGAAATAAATTCGTCATAACTTCTGGACGGTTTGCATCAGGGCGTTCAAACTGCACGGTTGGTTGCGGAACTTGGGGGGAATTATATGTTTTGGTTTAGTGACGAGGCCTACTTTCATTGGGATGGGTTCGTTAATGAGAAAAAATGGCGCATTTGGGGGACAGAGAATCCGCATTTCGCGATCGAGAAGCCTCTTCACCCTAAAAAAAAAAAAATGGTTCAAATGGCTCTGAGCACTATCGGACTTAACTTCTGACGTCATCAGTCCCCTAGAACTTAGAATTACTTAAACCTAACTAACCTAAGGGCATCACACACATCCATGCCCGAGGCAGGATTCGAACCTGCGACCGTAGCAGTCCAAGACGGAGCTCGAACCCATCGAAGCAGGAGATCGTTTGATGTCCTGGAGGAGCACGCTGGAGGCCATATTCTGGCTCTGGGGTACTTTTTGTGGGGCTATATTAAAGACAAGGTGTACAGCAATGCCGGCCGGAGTGGCCGTGCAGTTCTGGGCGCTACAGTCTGGAGCCGAGCGAGCGACCGCTACGGTCGCAGGTTCTAATCCTGCCTCGGGCATGGACGTGTGTGATGTCCTTAGGTTTAAGTAGTTCTAAGTCTAGGCGACTGATGACCTCAGAAGTTAAATCGCATAGTGCTCAGAGCCATTTGAACCATTTTTTGTACAGCAATAACACCAAAACCACTGCTGATCTGAAAAAGACCATTCAGGAGGTGATCGACAGCATCGATGTTCCGACACATCGGTGGTTCATGCAGAATTTCGCTATTCGTCTGCGCCACGTCATCGTCAATTATGGCAGGCATATCTAACATGTCATAACCTAAATCCGAATATCTGTAGTGACGTTAAATGTTGAATAAAGCGTGTGCACGCCGTAGTTTGTAAATAATCTACGTTTCACTTCATACAGTCCCCCTGTATTTCGTTTTTTGTAGACACCAAGGCGTTATTTTTATTATAAGTTTTCGACATAAGCAGTGAAAAGAAGGAAACTTTTGCGGACGCGAAAATTTCTCCTATTCCAATAATTATTGTAACATCTACACTAATTAAAATTAAGAAAATATTTTTGACGTACTTGGAGATAGCACAGAGGGGGATACTACACGTAAATTTCAGAATTTTTACGTTATTGTTGTAGCAGATAGAGACTTTAAGCGTCGTACTTCTTACGAGTTAAATACCGACAGAGCTGCAAAAAAACACCGTTTTCAGAAGCTTATATATACGAAACGCAATGTAGCACGAAAATTGTAAGAGATTCGCTGCCGGACGAGATATTTTGGTAATCAACGAAAAAGATGTATTGCTGTGAGAGCATTACTTTTTGGGACATGAAGCTCTTTACGAACGGGAAGGTTTATCTGTTTCAATAAACTGATGCAACTCTTTCCGTAATTAAAATTAAGGTTTTTGACATGCTGAGAGACACTATAGAGATCTACACTGTATGTGAATTTGAGATTTTTTATTCGATGCCCGACTGTCTTTATTGGCCACCTGAATTGCCGATACATCAGCAACAGCGATTCTAGCTCGTTCTAACAGTTCATCTCGTCAAGAGAGAGAGGAAGAGAGAGAGGAAGAGAGAGAGAGAGAGAGAGTCAGAGAGAGAGAGAGAGAGAGAGAGAGAGAGAGAGAGCACAAAATGAAAACTGCTACGGAGGTTGTCCCAAAGTAGCACCTGTTCTAGTAATTTCGAGATTAGCGTCGCTGACGTCAGTACGTCCGGTTCTTTTGGATTTTGTTTCCCGGTAATTCCAGTACTGTTTTTTTTTCCCCTTCTCCATTACTGATTCGTTAGCTCGCCGACTCGACTGTATTTGGGCAGAAATAGTGCTACCTGTGTGGGTGTTCCCTCTCCATAAAATGTCCGCATATTAGGTGGGCGTAGGCGGCAACGGGGCGGGCGTCACGTACCTCGGTGGGCGTGTCCGCAACGCCTGTGGCCGGTGATTGGCTGTCGCTGGTAGCCACCGTAGAACCGATCGGGGGTTTTCTAGGAAGAGAATGCCAGAGAGCGGTACGGCGCAGGCGGCATGCGGGGGTGGGAGCCGGGGGTGGGGGGCGCGACGCCTGGCGCGGGGCGGTCGGCCAGGCGAGCATTCGAAGCGCCGCGACGCTGCGAGCAGGTCAGACCGCTGGTCGTCAGTTCCCGCCGCTCTCGCGCAGACGCACCCTGCGACGCCCGGCCAGCATCGCCGACGCGCTAAGCCGTGAGTGACGCTGTAGCTCCCGCTCTCTCCTGCGCTCGCGGCGATGCCATCAAACCGCAGCCCAGCGCCAAATAACGATCACCAACCCGTTTCTGAGCACACACTTTATTTTGTTTCTCCTTGTGGCACAAGCGTCCCCACGACGGGAGATCTGTAAACTGCTTACGCTTCTGTGTCGCATTAACTTGAGCAACAAAAGCGATGATTTCTCTTTATATATTTAAACCCGGTGTTCCTCCTAAGAGTCGTCAGACGCTTTTTCTCTGGTATTTTCTGCACCGTCGATCTGGGGTCAGATGCTTCTCATCGGGTCTATCATGCCCAGTATCGTCGGAAAGCGTCGGTTTGTTTCCCGTGACAAACAAATTTATATTTAAAGCGGGATTCTGCGTGTTCATTAGATAGAGAGATCCCGTATTAATTAAGTGCGATATTCTTTTTATAGATCTCTATTAACAGCGAGAGTAAAACATGGAGAATAATCAGCACTCTAGTAGAGACAGTACCGCTGCTTTCTCTCGCTGACTGCTACCGTCTTGCAGTCTATTCTGGAGTACTGCTTGTTCCTCGTCGCAGTTAATACATATAATTAAAACGAATGTCGCACTAGACTAGTTTGGGACCGCTCTATCGAATGGACATGTAAAATTCCTGTTTACAAATGATTTTGTTTGTAACGTGAAACAAACCGACGCTTTCCTTCAACATTGGGAGTCGCGTGAAAGATGCGATGAGCAGTATTTCTGTGGACTCACTCCAACTACCCATTGCAAAAACTGCAAATATCTACCGAAGTATCAGAGGAAATGCCCCTGACGACTCTTTGGAGGAATACTCGGAATTAATGCTGCAACACAAATCATAATTTTTTCTTCGCGATAGCTAATTTCAAAATTAAAAAGAGAAATTCTTTGTTCGCTCGACGCTTCATGTCATTCTCTTCTTTATTCAGCTCTGGAGATACGCCTGACACAGCCTGCATCATTGTTGTCCTCGCCACACACCACACTTCTCTTTTCTTTACCGACATGTTTCTGTCAGTGTTTCTGTACCAGCCAACCGAAAAGCTGCGGCCACCCTCCAGCGGCTACCTGTTGCTAGCCGTAACTGTTCCTCTGCTGCGCGTCATCAGGCAACCAATAGCGTTTCCAAGTACCTTAGGGTCAAAATTATGCAGACGGTAGCGGTTCCTAGGCTGAATATTTTTAGATGAGGATTCAACTCTCTGAAAATATTTCAGTAGCTACGAAATCTCTATTAAGAAATGCGTGTGAAGAGGTGTTTGTAAACAGCGTCGAAGCTGTTAGCAGTACCAGTCACCTGCGATCTGCCTATGACAGATTTTCCGAATGAAATTACGTGAATCTGTGGTCTACCAAATCCCTGTGCCGGCCGTTGTGGCCGAGCGGTTCTCGGCGCTTCAGTCCGGAACCGCGCGACTGCTACGGTCGTCCGCAGCTCGTGGTCGTGCGGTAGCGTTCTCGCTTCCCACGCCCGGGTTCCCAGGTTCGATTCCCGGCGGGGTCAGGGATTTTCTCTGCCTCGTGATGACTGGGTGTTGTGTGATGTCCTTAGGTTAGTTAGGATTAAGTAGTTCTAAGTTCTAGGGGACTGATGGCCTCAGATGTTAAGTCCTATAGTGCTCCGAGCCATTTGAACCAAATCCCCGTATGAACTGAATAGAAACTGGTTGGTAATGTCCTAGCTGCTCATCTCATGTTACAACGGACAACAGGGATAATTCAAAGAGTGTGACAAAATTTAATCCACTATACTGAGACTTGTACGGTTGCTTCAACGTGTAACTTGTCCACATCGGTAAAAAAAAATAGAAATTCGTTTCTGATCGTCGGTTCCTTAACTCAAAGGACTCAGTTAAGAATCGTCAACCGTCTGCATAAGCATGACCCTAGAGGTTTAGGACGCACTGAGACCTAGGTATTACGTCACAGTTAATATCAAATTGGTACCAGCGACCATCAATTTTTTGCTTATTTCACTCGCATGTATTGCCATACACCAGTGACTATTCTGTAGTGTACACAGTGACAACGTATGTGCAATGATATTACTGGCTGTTTATAATGCTATTAGTGGGACTAACTGTCAGTTTGATAGTTAATTGGCCGTTTAGTTCTAGCCGCAACAGCCTGGAGCCGAGCGACCGCTACAGTCGCAGGTTCGAATCCTGCCTCGGGCATGGATGTGTGTGATGTCCTTAGGTTAGTTAGGTTTAAGTAGTTCTAAGTTCTAGGGGACTGATGACCATAGATGTTAAGTCCCATAGTGCTCAGAGCCTTTTGATAGTTAATTTCTTCTTGCGGCACTCTGGAAGCGTGCAGTTCACATGTGCTCTTGTCGTCTAGTTCTATTTCATGTGACATACTTAAAACAGTGCTTATCAACTAACCAACTAACATGGAATCCTACTTAAAAGTATCAGAACTGCTCCTCATTTGTGAACAAATGAAATGATGGTATCGCATTATGGGCTGGAGACACCAGCTGGGGTTGTTCAGCCAACTAGAGCGAATCTTTCTATTTAACGTCACTTTGGCGACTTGTGAGTTGGTGCAAATGAGATGAAGTGATTAAGACAACACTAACACCCGGTCCCAAAGTGAGGAAAATCTTCGACCCAGTCAGGAATCAAATCGTAGATCCCTCTCAGTTATCAATAACGTGACCATTACGCACTAAATACACACAATGATACACACTCCAGTTACATAAATGGGACTGCTTGTCAAGAGCCTGGATAAACATCTTTCGCAGAGCGGACGTGGTTCGAGGTCTGTGCCGTGTTCCTCATGTGTTGACCCTGTAACAATGATGTTACCAAAAAATTTAAAAAATTTGGACTACCTTGAATCAGTTGTTCTTAATAATTATGAAAACGGCAGGTACACTACCAACCTGAAACGGTAAGCGATTGTACCTGTATAAGCCGAATGGCGTATCTAAACCTAGCAGCTGAAGCAATATATCGTCAATCATATTTTGTAGATGCACTTCATTTAGATCAGTCTTTGAAGAACTATGACGACAAATGTGGAAAGACTAGAGTTGTAAATCTACCTTGGGATACCGTAGGCTCTCGTAAGTAAGCGAAGACTAAGGTGGTTCTCCTTAAAGCCTTGGTCAGTTAATATCGTACCCTATCAGACTTTACCTTACATCGATCGCTTTATATATGCGATCAGTATCTTATTGGATTCCCCTACAAACACGAAGCGCTGAACCGTCTAGAAACTGAGAGAGTAAATATAAATGGCCGCTTAATCTACGGAACATTTTTATTATACATGGTTATCCTCCTGTCTGTTCCTAAAAAATAAACAGCATTTATAGTAAAATCGAGATGTCAATGTTTAATTCAGGTTTCATTCAAAAATTGTTGTTTTTTAACGTGAAACATAGGAATTTTCTATCACAAATTATAGAACAACAATGCAGATTTATCATATAAATCTAGAAAAAGCGATTTCCTTAAAAAAAAGGTATAACTAAAAAAACGCAAAACAAAAATATATAAAAGATCGCTTCAATACTTGATCGAGCTTATATAAAACATGTTTCTGTTATTCATAAACAGCTTTGGCATTTACCAATAATAACAGAAAACACTTACCTTTGATGATGATGACGATCGCTCTATTGAGAACAAAATAACAACAATAATTATATAGATTTTTTTATGTTTGCGCATGTAAATCGTACTTATATCAAAAGTGAAACTTCCTGGCAGATTAAAACTGTGCGCCTGACCGAGACTCGAACTCGGGATCTTTGCCCTTCGCGGGGAGGTGCTCTACCATCTGAGCTACCCAAGCACGACTCAGAACCCGTCCTCACAGCTTTACTTCCGCCAGTACCTCGTCTCATACCTTCCAAAGTTTACAGGACACTTGAGTCGTGACCTAATGAGAAATATCCGACTCTCCGGCTTTTCACTTAATATTTAGCGACGTTTCTGATACTTTGCACGGTAGACTTAGCGTATTTCTTCCGCAAGCAGACTTCGCTTTCAGAAAGGAGCATACCGTCCCGGTGAGCAAACGTTGGCATCTACTGCAACACAGCAAGCTCGGCCGAGGGCGGCGGCAGACCACGGACCTGTTGCTATCGTCTCTCGTAACACTTGTTCCGCGTATAACCCCTTCTGCGGTCAGGACAGAAAAAGTGTCAACTCACGAAGTTCCTTAGATATCCTGTTCTATTAGAACAGCACAAGTTGTGAAGAAAAATACAGCTGCAAGTACCTCTTGGAACGTTTAGAGCCCAACGTAAAGACACTCCGCTTTGAGAGTGTTTAATCGCTGAGGATGTGAACTACCCCTTCTTTGTATTGTAGATGCATCCTACCCTCCAGAAGCACATGAAGCTGTGTCTATTTGTCCTTTCACTCCTCACGGTACATGTGACAGCTCAGTGCGCTGGTGAGGCATGGTTAACTCGTAAAAAAGTGCGAATATCCCAAGATAATGTCATTTAATGGCTTTGAAGAGGCCTATAAGTTGAAAAGATAGTTCAATTCTTTCACATCCCTAAGTCTGCCAAGGATATATCTGCTTTTTTAGTGCTACGATAGGAACATTTCTATTTTCTTTTTTTTACGCAGGTGACGACTGATCCGGTATAGGTTTCTTTACTGTCTTTCGAACCATGTTGCTTATATCGGGGCAACGTATAAAACTTTCCCAGAACAATAAGACGACCATCAATTACATGTATTTGTCTAGCATTTAAAAAAAATGTGAACAGATTCGCACAAGTTTGATGCAAAGAAGTGACGCGCTTAAAAAACTTAAAGAAAACCTGTATTTGCACGTAAAGATTTTTGAAAGCGAGTTTTCAATTTCATCGTAAAAATTCATTTTTTATATATTTGATTCGTTTCAAACCGTTTCCATGCAGTCAGTTAACGTAAGATCGAATTTTACGTACGACGCTTTGCTCGACTTTAAACCATCGTATCTTGGCAATGGATGAAGATAATTAGGTACAAAAATTGTTTAAACTTTATTCGTTAATCTACCTTAGTGCACAGTTTGAACCGATTCGCACACGTTTTAAGTATAGGAGTGCCTCCCTTCAAAACGCGTGCTTTTTGCGCGTAAAATACAAACTAAGCAAGATCTTTTCAAACTGTTACAACTTATCTTAGTACAAACTCCGATACACCGGAGGATCAGATTTGAATCATCAGTCTCGCTCCCGTCCAGGATTATTTCAGGGTGACTGTATTTGCACGTTAAATCCGCACATACAAATGGCGCCATTATCTGAACATTAATTTCAGCCCGATTAAAATCTTTTTTTAAAAGGAATTAATCGATTTGCACACTTTGCCTAGGTGCCAACTCATCGTCAGACTTAGATTAATATACCGTAACAAAGCTATAGTAAGACAGATTTTCGAATGGCTCTACAAATGGCCGCTGGTCCGGTCTGAACGGAAGACCCTTTGCTCCATGTTCAAATAGGAACCGAGCAACAACACCACCTAAATCGCGATTCTGTGAGCGGCCTTTTCAGACACATTTGTTACAGCACTTCAGAGGTGTAAAGATACACACTCAGCAGGATAGAATTTACTGATTAACAACTGATAGAATAAGATAGAAATACCGCGTGAAATTTAATTCCATTGTTAATTTACATGATTTAATATGACAACTAAAATTGACTCGTGTAAGATTTATGCAACATGTAACTTTTATTTTTCCAATTTCGGCAGTTTGTTGGCACAGGACCAGCAACTTTTCTTAATATTTCACGAAACGTTTATTAACAAACCTGTCACAGTTGCAGTACATATTTTTGGCGATTAGCTTCGAGCCAACTGTGAATACAAAAATTGAATTAAAATATGTAATTTTCAAATGTAACAGAAATTAATTATGGAAATTCGGACATACCTGTAGTGAAATTGCCTGATCTTACTAACAAATAACAAAATGGCAATACATGTTTCATAAAATGTACGCAGATGAGTATCATAATCAGAATGTTCCTGACTATCAAGCCATTTTGATGACGTTTTAAGTGTGGATGCGTCGAAGAACCGTTATTAATGATTTCATCAATGTAGTGAAATACAGTGGCAAATCTACAAGTATTACACAAATAAAAATAATAGTGTCGGCCACGCGGGGTAGCCGTGCGGTCCGAGGCATTTTGCACGGTTTGCGCGGCTCCCCCCGTCGGAGGTACGAGTCCTCCCATGGGCATGGGTGTGTGCGTCGTCCTTAGCGTAAGTTAGTTTAAGTTAGATTAAGCAGTGCATAAGCCTAGGGACCCATAATCCTCACCACAAATACACTCCTGGAAATTGAAATAAGAACACCGTGAATTCATTGTCCCAGGGAGGGGAAACTTTATTGACACATTCCTGGGGTCAGATACATCACATGATCACACTGACAGAACCACAGGCACATAGACACAGGCAACAGAGCATGCACAATGTCGGCACTAGTACAGTGTATATCCACCTTTCGCAGCAATGTAGGCTGCTATTCTCCCATGGAGACGATCGTAGAGATGCTGGATGTAGTCCTATGGAACGGCTTGCCATGCCATTTCCACCTGGCGCCTCAATTGGACCAGCGTTCGTGCTGGACGTGCAGACCGCGTGAGACGACGCTTCATCCAGTCCCAAACATGCTCAATGGGGGACAGATCCGGAGATCTTGCTGGCCAGGGTAGTTGACTTACACCTTCTAGAGCACGTTGGGTGGCACGGGATATATGCGGACGTGCGTTGTCCTGTTGGAACAGCAAGTTCCCTTGCCGGTCTAGGAATGGTAGAACGATGGGTTCGATGACGGTTTGGATGTACCGTGCACTATTCAGTGTCCCCTCGACGATCACCAGTGGTGTACGGCCAGTGTAGGAGATCGCTCCCCACACCATGATGCCGGGTGTTGGCCCTGTGTGCCTCGGTCGTATGCAGTCCTGATTGTGGCGCTCACCTGCACGGCGCCAAACACGCATACGACCATCATTGGCACCAAGGCAGAAGCGACTCTCATCGCTGAAGACGACACGTCTCCATTCGTCCCTCCATTCACGCCTGTCGCGACACCACTGGAGGCGGGCTGCACGATGTTGGGGCGTGAGCGGAAGACGGCCTAAAGGTGTGCGGGACCGTAGCCCAGCTTCATGGAGACGGTTGCGAATGGTCCTCGCCGATACCCCAGGAGCAACAGTGTCCCTAATTTGCTGGGAAGTGGCGGTGCGGTCCCCTACGGCACTGCGTAGTATCCTACGGTCTTGGCGTGCATCCGTGCGTCGCTGCGGTCCGGTCCCAGGTCGACGGGCACGTGCACCTTCCGCCGACCACTGGCGACAACATCGATGTACTGTGGAGACCTCACGCCCCACGTGTTGAGCAATTCGGCGGTACGTCCACCCGGCCTCCCGCATGCCCACTATACGCCCTCGCTCAAAGTCCGTCAACTGCACATACGGTTCACGTCCACGCTGTCGCGGCATGCCACGGCAAACTGGCTGACACTGACGGCGGCGGTGCACAAATGCTGCGCAGCTAGCGCCATTCGACGGCCAACACCGCGGTTCCTGGTGTGTCCCCTGTGCCGTGCGTGTGATCATTGCTTGTACAGCCCTCTCGCAGTGTCCGGAGCAAGTATGGTGGGTCTGATACACCGGTGTCAATGTGTTCTTTTTTCCATTTCCAGGAGTGTAGTAGTGTCGTGCGTACACGCTGCGTATTGGAACATACGACAAACGTTTCATGTTCAGGAGCGCGTCCACGGCCAGTGGGCACATCATATTAAATAAGAAGCATCGCAGTGCCTTTATTACCCAGTCACAATCAGAACAAAACAGGACAAAAAAATAAATAAAATTACATTTGTTGCTTCATTACAGATTTTGCATCATGTACAGAGATAGTTGTCATCTAAAAGTTTTACTTGCAATAAAATATTTAAAAATATTACATATTGTTTATTTAGCCAACAATTTTTGTAAATAACAGCCACTTAATCGTACTAAAATATCGTCTCATGACACAGAATCATTACGACATTCACTATGTGATCAAAAGTACCCGGACACCCCCCAAAACATAAGTTTTTCGTATTAGGTGCGTTGTGCTGCCAGCTAGTGCCAGGTACTCCATATCAGCGACCTCAGTAGTCATTAGACACCGTGAAGGGGCAGAATGGGGTGCTCCGCGGAACTCACATACTTCGCACGTGGTCAGGTGATTTGGTGTCATACGTCTGTACGCACGATTTCCACACTCTTAAACATCGCTATGTCCACTCTTTCCGATGTGATAGTGAAGTGGAAACGTGAAGGGACACGTACAGCACAAAAGCGTATTGGCCGACCTCGTCTGTTGACTAAAACAGACCGCCGACAGTTGAAGAGGGTAGTAATGTGTAATAGGCGGATATCTATCCAGACCACCGCACAGGAATTCCAAACTGCATCAGGATACACTGTAAGTACTAAGACAGTTAAGTGGGAGGTGAGAAAACTTGTATTTCATGGTCGAGCGGCTGCTCATAAGCCACACATCACGCCAGTAAATGCCAAACGACGCCTCGCTTGGTATAAGGAGCCTAAACATTGGACGACTGAACAGTGGAAAAGCGTTGTGTGGAGTTACGAATCACGGTACACAATGTGGCTATCCGATGGCAGCTTGTGCGTATGGCGAATGAACGGGGAACGTCATCTGCAACGTGTAAAGTGCCAACAGTAAAATTCGGAGGCGGTGGTGTTATGGTGTGATCGTGTTTTCCATGGAGGGAGCTTTCACCCCTTGTTGTTTTGCGTGGCACTATCACAGCACAGGCCTACATTGATGTTTTAAGCACCTTCTTGCTTCCAATTGTTGAAGAGCGATTCGGGGATAGCGACTGCATCTTTTAACACGATCGAGCAGCTGTTCATAATGCACGGCCTTTGGCGGAGTGGTTACACGACAGTAACATCCGTGTAATGCACTGGACTGCACAGAGTCCTGACCTGAATCCTACAGAACACCTTTTGGATGTTTTGGAACGTCGACTACGTGCCAGGCCTCACCCCTCCTCAGTGCAGCACTCCGTGAAGAGTGGGCTGCCATTCCCCAAGAAACCTTCCAGCACCTGACTGAAGGTATGCCTGCGAGAGTGGAAGCTGTCATCAAGGCTAAGTGTGGGCCAACACCATACTGAATTCCAGCATTACCGATGGAGGGCGCCACGGACTTGTAAGTCATTTTCAGCCATGTGGCCGGATACTTTTAATCACATAGTGTATCGCCCATCAGACGCTACTGCATTCGAATCACCTTTCCTGTGGTCATAGTAAGTATCCGTTCGTGCAAATCTTACTGTGGTAAATTACAGAGGACAAATACTGAAATACGGATACTCAAGAACTTTACATAATTTGAAACAATTTTGCATTTTTTTTTCATACATGCTGTATGGAGAACCTTTTTCGTGTTGGTCCTCCATGCATTACGACACCCGCCAAATTCAAACATCTCTATCTGTCTAATTTAGTAGCTGGACATACTAACCTAATTACGGATACACTTGAGTGCTATGTGATCCACTACAAAGCGCTCTCCTCCGGAACACTGTGTCAAATTCAGACATCATGATCTGACACATTTGCTAACTTGACATGCAAATCTAATTACAGATTGTATTAAAGTCATACGATATCCATTAAAGTTGAAGATGTGCAGGTTCTCAAGTATTCTTTTCCACTAGTAGGTGGGAGTGACATGTCTGAACCTGAAATGACGTTATGAAAAGTTCTGTTAGTGACTAGGAGTCGAAACTACCACCTCTCGACATTGCTAACAACTCAAGATGAGACGTTAAACATCATAATTATTGTTCAGCAGTATTTTTGCGTTCGCATGCTGCAGCCTGAAATGAAATGATGAACATTTTTGTACCAAACCAGCAATCGAACCCAGACACACGACTTTTGTGGAGACCTTCAAGAGTTTGGAATCAAGTGGAAACAAACAATGGAACTTTTCCGTCCCGAAGGGGTCAAATGCCACGAAAATGAGGAACTGAAAGGAGGTAGAAAGAACTGTGTTGTCACTGGAGAAGCAGTAACAGCAGACTGATCGTCCAGGAGACTTCAGCGACTTCGCACGTGGACGTAGTCCTTGGATGTGAAATGGGACAAGAAGGTTTTGTGAGGTGACCACCTTCCTTCCCAGAGACAACGATATATGGTTCGTAAAGATTGAGAATGTTGTAACTATTAAGTTTTGTTCTTATTTAATCTATTTTTACCAGTGAATTACAAATGATGTCTTTTTCTGTTTCGTGAGCGACGCAGAAAGGCGCTGGCGACAAAGACAGTGCTCTGCCTCCCAGTGAGACATGGCAGCCACTGGATATATTCGCCTCAAGGTCGACGGCCACGGCAGCGTCAAATTCTCACTGCGCAGATTTTTGAAAAATGAAATAATGAACTGCAAATCTGCTTTGTATACAATCAGTCTGGATGAGTCTGTATCACGATCTGAAACTGTACAGTCGTCTTACATATATGCTGTGCTCTTACGCTATATGATATTACTTTGCAGTTATGTAACAATTATTTGTACAATAAGATGCAAATAAAATGTTGAGAAGTGTTTTAAAATTTATTTGAAAATTTTGGATTGTGGGTTTTGTATACCTATCTGTATTTCCAGAAAGAGTGTAATTAACTTCGGGTTTAGATATTTGAATGAAAATTCAGGTGTTATTTCAAGCAATTAGTAACAAAATTTCTCTCAGTTTTTATTTGACGAAAGTTAGCAACGCAAACCCCCCTCTGGTTTTAGAAAACAATTATCACGGAGAATGATTTTGTGTAAATTAACTTGGACCGCTAAGAAGGGCCTAATCTTTAAATACTTTGGTGCAATGAGCTTGAATTGTGCACTTATTTAAAAATCTTAAGGTGAATAATTAAATTTTGGAGCAAACTTTAATATACTGTGTGAGTTCCAACAAAGCGACTCAGAGATGCAATCGCACTGAGTTACCGATCAACTGTAGGATCTTCTGTGAATTTTTCTTACGTGAATTTACTCGCAAGCCGAGATTAAAATACTGCCTACAGATCTTAGGATCGAAACTCACGTTAGTACCTACAAATTAAAAGAGGAAGTGAGCTGTATCTTCGTTTTGCACCTATAGTTAATTTGATATTAACTCAAGATACGAAAACGTATTAAGTTCTGTCGCGCATGCGGCATAGTAAGATACTGAAATTGAAAGTAATCACTGGTAGCGATGACAACAAGGATAAACAATATTACTACGACAGGGAACTGAACTGAAATTGAAGACTGAGTGATGCAAGTTTCAGCCGACCGGGGTGGCCGAGCGGTTCTAGGCGCTACAGTCTGGAACCGCGCAACCGCTACGGTAGCAGGTTCGAATCCTGCCTCGGGCATGGATGTGTGTGATGTCCTTAGGTTAGTTGGGTTTAAGTAGTTCAAAGTTCTAGGGGACTGATGACCTTAGAAGTTAAGTCCCATAGTGCTCAGAGCCATTTGAACCATTTTTGGTGCAAGGTGCGTAGGCGTGTCGAACGAATATTACGAAAGACAGTTACGCTACATGAATCCGTACTACTGACCTCACAACGTAGTTATCCTAATGAGGAAGATCGTAATATTGCATACGTGGGACCGTAACAGGGCGTCCAGTGTGGGAAAAGCAGGGACCAGAATACAAAATTTAAAAAGGAAAGTAAAGCAGAAGACGATCAGAAAAGAGAAAAGGTAAGAACGAAGCTGAAGCACAAGAGATATCCGAAGACTCAAGAACAGAAGAACAGGGCCTGGGGTGGGCAGCCAGGGGAATAAAATGTGTACAGGTGCAGATTCGACAGCGACTGGGCGAGGTCCCGAGCTGGCAACGCCCCAGTTCAGAGCAGTAGCAGACGGGTGGCGATCTCAGTTGATCCGACCTGTCGGCTGACTTCGGCAGCGGCATCAGTCGGAGAACACGCTGCAAAACTGCTACCAGTCCGGGTGAGTTCGAGGTGTTGCTGAGACCTGAGGTTTCATGACTGCTTTAAGTGACTACATAGATAAACAAGTTATTTAGTGTACATACTTTGTGATCAGTTATTGGATATTGGAATAGGACATTAACTGACGTTGTCTCTGGTAAATCTGGTTTGTTAATCATGGCAACCAAAGGGCAGACGACAGAATATGCTCGCACTACGAAAGATTTAAAAGACATGTTTGCCACAGGTTTGAAAGAAATTAATGACAGTTTTGCCGTCAGCAATGATAATGTGGATACTGTTTTAAAAGAACTTAATGATAATTTAGTTGTTTGTAATAATAAGATGGCTACTGACTTGAAAGCACTTAGTGACAATTTAGCTTATAATGATGATAAAATGGAAAATGGAGTAAGGGATATGGGAGAACAACTGAAACAAGTGGGACAGGAGATTAGGGAAGAGCTTACCAAAAAACGAAAGAAAACCGTACCCTAAATTTCTTTTGGAAAAAGGGGCAGTGATCTGATAAGCAATAAATTACCTGAAGAGCTTATCGATTTCAGACTTAACTCTAAGAACAATCTGGCGGAGAAGACTAAAGATGTACAACAAGGTTATCACGATAATTTCCAAAATCCAAGTGTTTTCACTCTTTTAAAACTGAGCAGTCTTAGTTACAGGAGGATAAATTAGAAAAATAAAATGAGACGGTAGGGGCAAGTAAATAATATAAAGCTGCAAAGAGAAAGCGATCGCATCGATTTTGAATATTTTAGAAATCAAACGAAGAGATTATATTTTTCGACATCAAACTGAGACGTTAACTTGCTGGAGCAAAGGCACGAGGAAAGAAAGGGAACTTTGTTATAGCCTTACAAGTCACAAATAGATAGTATGCTGCGACAGGGCTCAGAAGATCTTCTCAAAAATAACATGTCTAGTAATACGAATAGCTCTAAGGAGAGGTTACAAGACGATGTTGCTAGACTGATGAAGAAGTTTTTGGAAAAATGGAGATTTGAGAGTGGAACTGGTTGATCTAAGAAGATACGTTCTTGTAAACCGGGAGATGGGCTACTTTGAGGTCTTTTCCTAAAATCTTTTGAAGGGGATTACCTTCTTTGTGTAGTGACAGTAAAAACATCGACTTTAGATGAATCTGAGGATGAAGAACAATTGATTCGTGTACTAACTATTCGTCTAGCTATTTCAGTACAATCTAAGATACTTGCCAAGGGGTGTAATAAAATAAATGAATTCTTGCATTATCTAGGGCAGTTAGATACCCTGCCTTAGAAGGAATAGGAAGAATGTACGAGGAGAAATGGAAATGTTTTTTTTTTTTTTTTCAGTAACTGAGGGAATGCAAGAAGGAGTGCAGACATTATAATTAGCCAATTCTGTGAAACAAAACGACCTAAATTTAATAATAATCGGGGAAACTGGAATCAGATTAACGATAACTTCACGGGTTACAAGCTAGTAACCGGTGTAACGATCAGCAGCACACAGAAACTGAACACGAGGAAAACGGAGTAGATCCTATGGTAGGGCCCATTCTGTGGGACCAAGAACAGGTTTACAAACTTGGAGAGAGGAACAATAGGCATAATGGCGAGAATGGCAAAGTGACAACAAAAATAAAATACTAAACCCATAACAGTAGGAAAAGTGCGGTTAATGCACAATAAACATAGCTCTGGACTAAGGAAGCAATATTAGTATTTTAAATAAAGAATTATTTTTAACTAATTTGGTGTGACAGTAAATATCCAACCCATCATATAAAAATGTTCATGTTGTCGAAATCACTGAAGTTGAAGAAAAACAATTAGTGGAGAGATACTATTACCAATATTAATAGTTCCGTTGAAGTGTGAACGTAACTTTTTAGTAGTACCCCACTGCTCGGATTAGGCTGGGTGGAAAAGTGTAATGCAATTTCGAATTTTGCGGGGAAGCAGTTGATTCTGCAAAATCCAGTCCAGTAATTTATAATTCCGGTTATGGGACATAGTGGTAGAGCAAGGAGAGAAAGGAAAGCAGTTTTCTATTTTTTTCTAACGATTGTGAGAGTAACGTAGTAAGACATAATTCTAAAGTTGAAGTTAAGGATACGAGTGAAACTGAAACTGAAAGGAAGCTGGTGCAGGAGCTACAAAGCGGTAATCTCTCAAGTATCCAGGAAACGGATGACTTGCTGAGAATACTAAGAAAGTATAAAAGTACATTTTCAAAGCAACCAGATAGCATAAAACGTTATGAGTCTCAATTATCTCCGATGCTCAGACGAATTTTTCCACCATGTACAAACTCGATGAGAGGATACGGAACAAAAAAGGTATAATGTACAAATGTCCAGAAATGCATGGTTTCCATGCTAGATACCATGCAAGAAGGAATGCAGACATTATAATTAGCCAATTCTGTGAAACAAAACGACCTAAATTTGATAATAATCGGGGAAACTGGAATCAGATTAACGACAACTTCACAGGTTACAAGCTAGTAACCGGTGTAACGATCAGCAGCACACAGAAACTGAACACGAGGAAAACGGAGTAGATCCTATGGTAGGGCCCTTAGGATTGGAAGAATCCTAAGGAAATGCAATCCGAAAAGAAAGGACGTAGGTTACAGTACGCTTGTTCGTCCACTGCTTGAATACTGCTCAGCAGTGTGGGATCCGTACCAGATAGGGTTGATAGAAGATATAGAGAAGATCCAACGGAGAGCAGCGCGCTTCGTTACAGGATCATTTAGTAATCGCGAAAGCGTTACGGAGATGATAGATAAACTCCAGTGAAGGACGTACCCGAAATATTCGGACACCAGATTTCGAGGGTAATGTGATTAACGCTGTGAATGCGTCCGCCGTGTCAGTACCACAGTGCGAGACAGTTGGCCTGCCAGTACAGGGTAAGCCAGACGATCGTGTGGAACATTCTCCATGACAAATTTTCCAACCCTTATCACCAACAGCTCGTGCAGGGCTTACTACATACTTTCCGTATCGGGAGCAGTTTTGTCACTGGTTTCTTCACCAGGCAACCACGATTCCAGGATTTGTGTCATCCATCCTATTCACATCCTATTCACTACCTTTACTCGGAGTGGTAGCTTCAACTTTCATAACAGTCATCTGTGGTACAGCGTGTAAAAATCCCATGGTATGGTGGCAGGGACAGGCCGGAACATTTGGCGATTCTTGCGGATGACTTTGCCTCCCTTGCTGGAAGAAGTGCCTTTGATGATTCGAAGGGTTATGTGGCCGCTACGTGATGGTGTTCCATGCCACTTCACCGTTCACGTCCGGACGCATCTCAATCGTGTCTTCCCTGGTCGATGGATCGGACGAGGTTGTCCACTTAGATGGCTTCTTCGTTCACCGGATCTCAACCCGTGCGATTTCTGGTTATGAGGTCATCTCAAAAGTGTTGTGTATGCAGAGCCCATTCCAGATGTGGAGACACTGGGGCAACGTATTCATTACCCATTGACACTATGCGGATGCATCCTGGTCGATGTGAACTTGTGAGACAGAACATGCTACAGAGCGTACACGCATCGTTGAGGCACATAGAAACTGGGATAGCTGGCAGCCAGGATGCCGTAAGTTTGTAGCCGTCCTCTCTATTGACGTTTTCAGGCTGCTTAATCATTTCAATCACCTTTCAAATTTTGCGTTTGTGCATCTACGACTCTTTTGCCAGTACACGGGCTTCCTAGAACTAGAGAGGCTGTCCACAGTCACGGTGGTGTTCCGCTATCGCCCTGCGTTAATCGCACATAGCGCTCATATTCTGCTGCTCGTTTGCTAACTGGTCTGTCTCTCTCTCTCCTATGCAGGCAGCTCCGCACTCACAGCGTAGTTCGTATACTCCTGGAGTATTTTGTTTGTTGACTGCATCCTCGCTAGAACTTACCATGTTGTGGATCCTGTGGCTGCTGCAGGGAAATCAGTGCGTCGTCGGCGGAGGAGATTACCCAGCAGTTCGCTGTGGCACTAGCGGAAGCTTCTCTTCCTTGCTCTCTTCTCTTGCTTTATTTTGGTTGACCTTGGTAGCCTTTCTTATAATGGTGTTGTCATAACCGTTGGCACGAAACGTGTAACTCCCTCAGTTCTTCTTTGTTACTGTTAGTGTCACTTACCCGGTAGGCACGGGCAATCAGCGTGTGCAGAACTGAATACTTCTGAGCTGGGTGATGGTGGCTCTCCGCGTGCAGGTACAGATTTGTGTGGGTTGGTTTCCGGTACACTTTGTGTCCCAGTGTACCATCCGCAGTTCTGTTTACCTCCATGTACAGAAATTGTAACTCACCGTTGTTTTCGGTTTAGTGAGTGAGCTTTCTATTCTTATGTCGGCTGTTTAAATGCTGAAGGAAGCTTCCCAACTCCGCATCCCCTTGTGGCCAGATAGCGAATGGGTCGTCTATATACCTTAGCCAGCAACGGGGGCGTAACGGTGCAGAAGCTAGGGCCGTTTGCTCAAAAGCTTCCATGAAGATGTCCACGGCGATTAGGGAGAGAGGGGAGCCCATTGCTACTCCACCTAACTGCTAGGCAGCAGAAGGCTACGCAGTTATGCCATGAACTTAATTATTCACTAACGGTCTCGATATCTTCTGGCGGGGAACAGGACTATTATCTATACAGAACACAAAGCTTTGTCTTTGTTAATGAACAGCAAATTGCTGCAGGAAATATTAAAGCGTTGGGTATTATGTATTCCAGAATTTGATTTTTCTGTGGTGTATGAGGAAGGCAAACGAAATGTTACTGCTGACACATTGTCACCTCTACCTACAGGAATGGACAGCGTACCCATTTCTAACAACGAAGGGAAGCTATTCCACATATATTTTATAAAACATGGCGCGAAAGAGAGCAACGAAAGAAAATTAGAGCAAGCTATACTACGAGAGCAGAGATTTGATAATCATTTAAGCCAAATATGGCAATCTCTGAAGAATGAAAGTCTGTCACTACAGAAGAAAGCCCATTGGTTGGTGTTTCAGGATGTTTTGTACTAGAGGAATGATGTAGAAAGCAGCTGGTGAAAATATATGTACCTCAGCATGCTGTAGATAAACTAATTTCACATATACATTAGAGGTATAGTCATATTCACATTAAAATATGCCACGTGAATAACTTTTATTATTGTAAAATCCAGGGGAGACTAGTAAAGAACAATTTTCGACAATGTATTACATGTGAACAAACTAAAGCCTTGAACACTGGGATAAAATAACATATTTTACCCCAGAATCCCGTGGGGAATAGGGGATTTGTGTGCAGCAGACCTTTTATACAACTGCCAACAGGAAGTGGTGGCGTCAAATACGTATTAGTTGTATTCGAGTGCTGGTCAAAAATGGTACGTCTCTGTGCTCTAAAAACGGCTACATAATCGAGTTTGATCAAAATTTTGAGAGATGATTATTTCATACAAAGTCGAAAAATAGCTTGTTTTTTGTTGGATAATGGTAGTCAGTTTGTTAGTGATAAATTTACAGGGTTCTTAGAAGAACAGGGTGTGACACATGTAAGAATATCAAAATATTTTCACAAGGTAATCCCGCGGAAACACTAATGGAAGAACTTAGTCGTTTGGGTAGAACCTATTGTACGAATACATACAGCGTCTTAAAGACTTTTAAACTTTAATGAACTATTTCATAGTTGGAAGCATAGGGTTAGGACCTTTAGAAATCATAGGGGTCAGGTCTAGGGAGAGCTTTCAATCCATTAGTTATAATGGCCTCCTCAGTGCAACAGAGAGTTAATTGCTAAGCATGAGGAAGCCGAACAGTGTTTAAAACGAAGTTCACGAAAAAGATTACGAGTTCATAACGAAACAGCGCATCTGCCAAAGATCAATAACGTAGATTGCGTAATGGGTCGGGTGCAGGAACGTAGTTCGACAGCAAAAGGAAAAAAACAAATTTTATCCCGGGAATCTTGGATCCTGAGAGGTAGTCGACATTAAATGCAATAAGGCGTTGACACTGAATTGATCCAAAAACTGGAAAGAGCAAAGGTCTATATAACATCGAACATGAGATAAATTGCAAAATTTTGTGGATAAATAAGGGGCCGAAAACAATGTACCAAAGAGTTTTCGTCAACATATCACCTGGTAGAACCGTCCTCACACTGCTAGTATGGTTATGTTTAAGCATAGTTGGATATTGTATGATGGATCTCGGAAGATCTGAAGGAGAAAAGTATAAATTATTTAGAATCAATCGTCAGCATGTGAGAGGGAGACTTACTAACGAACAGTCATGCAAATGTAAGTTCAAACAGACTAAAATAGCAAGTAGCGGTCAAGAGGATCAAATACAGAGATGGGTTGACCAGAACAAACAGTTTCTAATATTTCATATAGAAAAATAAAAAACCTTGTTGAATCTCGAAACGTAGAGGATTGAAGAATAAGAGTGCTCCGAGAAAACATAAGTAGTGCTTTGTATATGGTAATGTAGAATAACGCTGTATCCGTTGTTAAGTATACGAGAATTGTGGCAGATTGCTTCGCGAATTCGTACACGGAAAATTAATATAATACGATGATTCTCGTTTTAAGATACTTAGGTTGAATATTTAGTCAGCCAACATTACTGAGTGTGATAATTAAGTAAGTCAGATGATAGTTAGATGAGGAAATACGTTAGGACTGAAGGGTGGTATGTTTGTAAGTATTTCGCAGCAGTGAGAGATGTATTCTCTCCCTGCGAAAAGGTAGTCATTGGTGTAACTAACGCAGCATTTCGTCTGGTCTATAAATGGAAAAAAGCAGATAAAATAGAAAAGTATAGAGAAAAGTATTTTGTACTAGAATGTAGAAGCAGTGTGGGTTCCCATTCAAATTCTAAAGAGTGTATAACAAAATAAACACTCTAAGCAGTACAAGTATTTATACATATACGGTAAAAAACGGTAGGTAGGAATGTATTTCATACGGCTCATGTGGAGCGATTATCACGTTTTAGTCCGTGTAGTTGGGAACGAGAGATAAAAAGGGAATTAAAGCTTAGATAACTGTGTTGCAGACAAGGTCTCTGGTATGTCTTTGAGGATACCATAGCAGATAAAACGCCGACGTGACAGCTACTAGTGGCTATATCATGAATATGAGTACGTGGTGGTACCTATTAGAAAAGATGTATTACTTAAGCTGCGTTTCGTTGCAGCAGTTAAAAGCCAGGTATTATGGTTGGCAGTAAATACAACAGAAGTGACGTGCGTAGTACATAAATAGGGGATAAGTAGTGATAAAGTAAAAACACAATAAATATGACAAAAATGTGCAATATTGATATCCTAGAAGTTATTAGTGTATCGTGTAAAGTACGCAGTACTAGAGCAAGATTTTACTAACCCAGAAGCGTAGATAATTTACGAGAACGCCTGTTGTAGATACATAGGCAAAGTTTAGTTAATAGAAAGCTTTTTTAAAAAAACCATTGCGGTAATATTTTCCAATATCCAATAAGGGATAGCAAAACCTGACAGAAGTATAATATAACGAGAAAGAGAAACAAATTACACTGTGGATATGTTTGTATACAAAGACAATTATTTGTATGAGCTTTGGTTCTATGAATGGAGTATTGTCTAACCAGTAACAAGCGAAAGACACTTTGGAAATGTGGAAAACATTGTAATGCTAAGAAATGGTAGTTTTAGGTAGTGAGAAACCTATATATCGTTGCGCTTGAGGGGGAGGATGTGAAATGGGACAAACTGGTTTCGTATGGCGATCACCTTCCTTGCCAGCGACAACGATATATGGTTCGTAAGGACTGTGAATATTTTTACTATTAAGTTTCGGTCTTATTTAATGAACTACGAACGACTTTTTTTTCTGTTCCATGAGAAACGCAGGAAGGAGCTGGTGAACGGCAGTGCTCGGCCTTCCAGTTAGCCATGGCAGCCACAGGACATCTTCGTTTCATGGTTGACGGTCACAGGGACAAAGAAGACTGTAAGCAGCTTCAAAATCTCGCTGCGCCGCTTTTGAGAAGTAAAAAATCAAATATTGAATTGTAAATTTGCTTTCTACAGCATCAGTGTAGATGAGTCCGTATCACGAACTGTAGCTGTACAGTCGGATTACAGTGATGTTGTACTCATACGTTATACCATGGGTGTAGCTGGAGGAGGCGTTTTGGTATTTCAACCTCATCTTCCCCCCCCCCCCGCCCCCCCTAAATACTGACAAAGGTGAAAAAAAAGGAAGAACTGATCTTAAAATCGATTTCAGTGTAATCTTCCTTTCAAACTTGCCACGTTTTCGAACCGCTGCTGTTGCCAGCGTGACGTGTTGTGCAAGGGGACATACGCCAGCGGTGAGGCAGCGTTGGCGACAGTATATTGGCACCAATGTGTGTACTTCGCCTCAAAGGAATGTCGTTTGTCTGAACTCCTGAAAAGTCTAGGTAGCACTGTCCCTGCGTGAGGGCTACACTAGTGTCATAGTTGTGGCTGAGCGTAAAGTGAAAACATTCATTCACATGGCAGCAGCTTAGAACTACCATCACCGTTGGGTCTCCTGGCAACTGTGTAAACTGTAGTTATTATTTTGGTGAGTCTTTTGTAAATGTTTAAGTAATGTTATATAGGAGAGAAGAGCTGCTAATGTAAGCAACGTTAAGTAATGTACAAAAGTTGGTTTACGAGGGTACTGTTTATCTCTATTATTAATTTTGTCAATAGGGACACCTACATTGTTGAACAAAAACTTGATAAAGAATAGTATGGAGAGATTTCTACTCCTTTTTGCATATTTGGTACTTCAAACTGTCTGATATCATTATAGAGGTCACTGAAAAGCTGATAGCAAATCTGCAAGATTTGATCCACACTTCTTATATGTCATTTTCTCAAGAGCTAGTTTTGTATTAGAAACGAAGGTTCTCAGTCTTCCAGTTGGCATAACAACTTGTGAAAGGCAGTTGATTGTTTTCTTTAGCTTCGAACGGTCTCCTTCCAGCATTGTCGCACTGCGGTTGACAGCGAACCTATTTTCAGAAAGACCAGCATGTGAAAAAATCTCTTAAGGGTGGCTCATTTCTTTGTTGTTATCCACTATGAAAGAGTGAAGGGTTCCTGCGGGTGTTTGTGTCGTCACACCGGCGGGGCTGGAAACGAGCGAATCTTTTGTTCCTACAGGTAGCAGTGTGGTGGTGGTCAGGCACACAGGTGTTTGTGTCGTGGCATTGGCAAGGCTGGGAGCGAGCGAATCTTTTGTTCTTACTGGCAGCAGTGCGGTAGCGGTCTCAGATGCGTGGCTGACTAAGAGGGGATGGGGGCCAGTGACATGTGCTCCAAAATGTCAAAACACACACTGCGCAGTGCAGACCAGTATGTAGTGGCTCCCCCCTTGACCGGCTGAACTGCACGATCACGTGATCTATTGCAGCGCCCTCTAGCAGTGAACTCATGAACTAGCGCAGTTCTTTGGTATGCTGGATCGGAGGCAATTGTCTCTTGTCGGGTGGGAGCTTATATGTAGGTTTTAGAAATGAAAGACAGTTCCAGCAGAGACAGATGTTTCCATACATTGTGTAATGCATCTTTAATGCATCTCGATGAAAGCATTTATTTGCAGGACTGTATTCTTCCTCTTCATATGTTCAATTATTAATGCTCGCTTCCATTCTACATGTAGGGGCTATGGGAGCAGTCCTCAGTTTAAACAAATTATATTCGGATTGAATGACATCATGTGCAGTCTCTAGTGGGGCAACACCATACCAACTCCCCTCAGCTGCAGGAGTAAGTTCTTAGAGCGAAATTCCCTCCAAAATTGGAAATTCCCGCCCATTTTCAAAGAGGATGATGCGAAAAATTGGAAAGGGGGCGGGGGGCGGGGGGGCGGTGGACTGTCGGGTGACCCGTAGAAGTACATGATTCAATTTCCCCCCAAAATTCAAACTTCCTGCCAGGGGTTGTGGCACTTTCCCACCAAAAGCCGACATCTTGGATAACGGTACTCACATCATCAGCTGACAACACGGCAGCAATCTTGGATTACATCATGCACTGTTGCCAAGTCTACAGGTCGCCCTCTTGGATGATGTCATCGCCACCATCTTGGATACATCTGACAACAATGGAGAGTGGGGTAGAACAAAGTTTGTCCCACAAATTCTCGCTGTTCTCATTTCTGCTACTTTTCATTATTTTCCTCCTTCTTCAAATTACTTTCTATCCATATTCTGTACTCATTAGACTGTTTTTTCCATTCCACACATCCTGAAGTTCTTCACTTTCACTGAGGATAACAACGTCATCAGTGAATCTTATTATTGGTATCCTTTCACCTTGAATTTTTATACCATTCCCGGACCTGTCTTTTGTTTCCGTCATTGCTTCTTGGATGTATAGATCAAAAAGTAGACACAAAAGACATTCATGTCTTTCAGCCATTTTAGCCCGAGCACTTTGTTTCTATTCTGCGATTACAGGAAGTTCATAATTTTCGTCAGTCATTCCTACTATAGCTCTGAGTGGGGTGGCGTAGTGTCTAATGCACTAGACTTGCATTCAGGAAACGCATGTTCAACCCTAGAGACAGCTATCCAGATTTTAGTCTTCCATGATTTTCTATTTCATTCTAGGCACTCAATAGGTCACACCATTTACATTCCTCCAAAAATAAAATACCCAAGCAAATCTCAGTCTCTAATTTTACCTCTGTACTTCTATGATAGAGTATGATCTATAGACCTATGAAGTGGAAAGCGTGTGCATGTTTTCAGCACTGAGAAAGATGGAAATTATTTTCCATGTACTTCTCCTCTCTTCATGACAGTCATTGTGCTGCCCCCCCCCCCCCCACTCATAACTCAGTACTGACTGAAACCATACCACTTGTAGGAAAGAGTTTGAATGCTGACATGTATGCACAAATGTTCACTATCATCTGTAAACTTCGTGATCTACTACAAGTCCTATTCATTATGATGCCCATTTGTTGAAAACACCTATAAAATCAAATCCTGCCTACATCTTTGTGCTACATGATACTATGTTGAAATTATGTAACAATTATTGGTTCAATAATATGTAAATAAAATGTTGTAAATTGTTTTAAAATTTATCTGAACATATTCAGAATAGTAGGATAAAACCAGTTCTGGTGCATTTTGATTGTGCAGGTTGCGTACATTCAGAGGCAAACTTGATTGATTTATGACCCACTCCCACTCCCCTTAACCTACTGTTATGCTAATTGATTTATGACCCCTGGGGTTGATTTATGACCCCTTGGGTATAATCTGTCCTTCTGAGAAAACCCCCAGCCCCCCTCCTTCCTCTCCTCCTCCCCCAACCCTCTGGTATATCCCCAACCCCCCTACCCCTTTCCAATACAAGCACACACTTGGTATCAAATTAGTTGTCTGATTAATTAAATCGAGTAATTAAGTAACCCTTCTGAAAAATCCCTGAGCCCTCCACTCCCCTCCCTCACTTCCACTGCCCTTCCTCTACCTGGAAACTGGTGGAAAAATACCTCACTCAGTGCTAAGCTGTTGGTCTGGTAGGACATTATCTTTATTTTTGGAAATTATGGGTATTATACTGTTGGGCAATTTTCTAAAAATTGATGTGGAAGTGCTCTGTGTGTGCTCACCTTGACATGTAGGGACTGACTGAGCTAGTGTTCAATGCCACCACTAAATGACACTCCCTCTCCCTCCAATCAGACCCTCACCCCCCCCCCATCACCAACCCTCCCAAAAAGAAAAAAGAATTCACGGGAAAATCCGCTGATATGGTGAAGTAGAAGAATCCCACAGCAGGATATAAAATTGCTTTGAGGAGGACCTAATAAAATAATGTATATTTATGCAGTTCAATTTGCAGGGATTGGATTTCTGTTTTATTTATACGGAAAAGCTCATCATTCCCTGCTGTTTATTTAATATTGGAAGATGCAGGTCTCATAAAATAGTCAATCAAAATTAATTAAATCTTCCAATCTCACATAAAACACTCACTGTAATTACGCTGATACTGATGGCAGTAACATATCTGACGAAAAAACACCATTCCAATTGCGTACACTATCGCAGGCAGAGACTGCAGGACTGCCAGGCCACCACTGGTAGCAGCCCCCGGTCACCTGTTACTTAATCCCCAAACAAAGCATCTGGTTGTGGTGTCCTTTAGATACCAGACTCACATCTTGTTTTGCTTCCAAACATTTACCTACCATACCAGGTCAGTGGAAGCAGCTGCTCTATGTGCTCCTCCTGTTGTACACATACTGGCTGAGTTAGTTCACAATCCAACGTGAAGAGGAGACCTACCGCCCCCGCCGGTTGCTGTGGCCGAGCGGATCTAGGCACTTCAGTCCAGAACCGCACTGCTGCTATGATCGCAGGTTCAAATCCTGACCCGGGCATGGATGCGTGTGATGTCCGTACGTTAGTTAGGTTTAAGTAGTTCTACATCTACATTTATACTCCTCAAGCCACCCAACGGTGTATGGCGGAGGGCCATTTACATGCCACTGTCATTACCTCCCTTTCCTGTTCCAGTCGCGCATGATTCACGCGAAGAACGACTGCCAGAAAGACTCCATGCACGCTCGTATCTCTCTAATTTTACATTCGTGATCTCCTCAGGAGGTATAAGTAGGGGCAAGCAATATATTCGATACCTCATCCAGAAGCGCACCCTCTCGAAACCTGGACAGCAAGCTACACCGCGATGCAGAGTGTCTCTCTTGCAGAGTCTGCGACTTGAATTTGCTAAACATCTCCGTAACGCTACCACGCTTACCAAATAACCCTGTGACGAAACTCGCCGCTCTTCTTTGGGTCTTCTCTATCTCCTCTGTCAACCTGACCTGGTACGGATCCCACATTGATGAGCAATACTCAAGTATAGGTCGAATGAGTGTTTTGTAAGCCACTTCCTTTGTTAATGGACTACATTTTCTAAGGACTCTCCTAATGAATCTCACCCTGGCACCCACCTTACCAACAATTAATTTTATATGATCATTCCACTTCAAATCGTTCCATACGCATACTCCCAGATATTTTACAGAAGTAACTGCTACCAATGTTTGTTATGCTATCATATAATTGTACAATAAAGGATCCTTCTTTCTATGTATTCACAATACATTACATTTGTCTATGTTAAGGGTCAGTTGCCACTCCTTGCACCAAGTGCCTATCCGCTGCAGATCTTCCTGCATTTCGCTGCAATTTTCTAATGCTGCAACTTCTCTGTATACTACAGCATCATCCACGAAAAGCCCCATAAAACTTCCGACACTATCTAATAGGCCATTTATATGTATTGTGAAAAGCAATGGTCCCATAACACTCCCCTGTGGCACGCCAGAGGTTACTTTAACGTCTGTAGACGTCTCTCCATTGAGAACAACATAGTGTCTTCAATCCAGCCACACAGCTGGTCTGCTATTCTAAGTATAAGGGACTGATGACCTCAGATATTAAGTCCCTTAGTGCTTAGAGCCATTTGAACTCCCCCCCCCCCTTCTAATCCCCTCCTACCTTCGCCCTTGCTCCTCCAGGTACTTTCTGTTGGACAAAGTATCAGATGGCAGCAATGGTTTGATATTGATACCTTAGACATTCCTGTCGAAACCCCTCCCCCCCCTCTCTCTCTCCCTCTCCCTCTCTCTTTATCTCTCTCTCTCTCTCCTTCTCTCTCTCTCTCTCTCTCTCTCTCTCTCTCTCTCTGTGTGTGTGTGTGTGTGTGTGTGTGTGTGTGTGTGTGTGTGTGTGTGTGTTCCAAGTTTCTACTTCTTGCTCACTGAGCAACTGTTGTGTACTGCACAAACCCCTTTGTGCCCTGAATACTCTATCAAACTGATTGACTAATTAATTAAATCGATACACTCTTTGTCAGAAAGCTTTTCCTTGCTTCCGAGTGGTGGATACTGGTACCGGTATGTGTAGTGGGGAATTCCGAAATTCAGTCTCACAACTGACCAGTTTCCAAACCCTACTCTTACCTCCATCTGGATTGTAATTGCAGCTTGTCGATGGATATTTGCACAGGTAGGTCGTTTGGCAGGAAATCCATTATGCTGTAGGTAGCTAAAAATTTCAAATTTCTACTCAGTTGCATGCAAGGTCCTTAAACAATTTGTGGAAGATGGGGCATGGGTTTAGAATGGTGTGTGTGTTCGCAGTACCATTATTGGAAACAATAATTTAATCCATTGGGAATTTGTCTTTGTGATTGTGCTTTTAAAGCACTACATAATCCCTGAGTTGGTTCTCTCAGCTACACCAGGACGAAGAATGAGAGGGAGGAGGAAGAAGGATTGACCACAAAAACAGGATAGTAATAACAATGCACTTCTCCCTTCTTTCCACTGCAAGACATAGTCCTCTGGACTGTATTGAGAAGTAGTAAACTCTGCACACTCAAAACACATTCCATTCCATAGTAGTAGTTGTCATGGTTAAATGTTAGACATCATTGAAACACATACACAGTCATGTCAAAATGTCCACATGCAGCAACCTGGGCCTGGGGACGCACAGTGCTAGTTGCTGCTGGTCTGCAGCCAGACTTCACCCACCAGATAGTACCACCCAGCTGTGGAGAATGTCCTGGATGACTAGAGTGGTAGGAATTTGGATGTGTGAGCAACCATTGCAGGTCTGCAGCCAGACTTGGCCCACCAGATAGCACCACCTAGCTGTGGAGAATGTGCCAAATGACTGGAGTGGTAGGCATTTGAATGTTATGAATATGTCCAGCATCAACACTACCTCCACAATGTGACCACACACTAGGCAGAGCCATCCCAGGATAGTAGCCACATATTTATCAGTGTAATTAGAATTAAATACTACGATTGTAGCGACAATATGGCGAGCATGTATGTACCCTCATCCACATTTTTGTCGTATTTTCATCAGTTTTACTTGTTTTCCACCAATTTTCGTAATTTTATTGGATTTTCCATAATTTCAACACGTTTTACTCAATTACTTGAGGTTCAAACCACCACTCTCGACGAGCTGTCACTTCAACAAAACGTCTCATCGAGTAGCTCTCATGATGCTATCGACCGATAACATTGCAGAATGCTTCTCATTTTCTGTATCATTGCTAAACCATCCCCACTCCTCCATTACTTTACGAGGGTCATAGACATGTGGACATATTGTGAACCCTGTTACACTTCCTACATCACATGACAGAAATACTGTTTCTTAGTGTGGGAAATTGCCATTAGTAGAGAGAAGGTGCAGAAACTATATTCCTTAGCCGAAACACTTTCTACGTTCGGTAAGATTTTATTACACTTTGCCATCTCGAAATATGTGAATGGGAGTCACATTAATCTACACTCTGCCTTCCATTTCAAAATGAGGTAAAGCTTTGTTGAACCTATCAGCTGAGGAATCTGAGCAAAACTCTAGGTGGCCCATCTATATGCATCTCGTAACTCTTCCGCTGTCTTTAACCAACCCTCCCTGCAACATCGTCTCTGATTTAATTTGGAACTGACTAGAACCATTACGGTACTATACCCACTCGTGAAAGAATAGAACAAGCTAAGTTTCACGTAATCAGTACACTTCGATATTTACCTCTTGCAAAGAGTATAACACGTATTTCAAACTTGTACTGAGCGTTGCTAGTGAAATAGTCAGGTATTCTCATTCCAATACTGTAACTGCCATTGTGCAAAGACTGTTCCACACCAATCTTACTCACATCACCCGTCCAGTCACACACGATCTTTGCAATAGGTCCACATGTATATGATCCTCCAAAGTAATGGCGGGGTTGGCGTCGTTTAGCAATGATACGGGAAGTGAGAACAGTGCTGCAATGTCTTTGGTTGATAGCATCATGAGATCGATGGAATGAGACTTATTGTTGACTTGACAGATCATCGGAAGTGGTGGTTTGGACGTTGAGTAACTGAGTAAAATGCGTTGAAATTACAGAAAACCTGGTAAAATTACGAAAACTGATGGACAGTGCGTAAAACTGATGAAAATACGACAAAAAATGTGCAGAGATGAGGGTACTTGCATGCTCGCCTAGGCGTATGGAAATCATTCCATTCCTCCATCATTGGGATTGACAATTGATGGTGGATGTTATCCGTGCTCCATGGGTTTACGTCCTGCAGAATACGACCATATTCCACATATGGTTATGCATCGTAAGTCATAAAAATGGACGACCCAGTGTCCAAAGATTTGGCATCAGGATGATTGCCACCTAGGACACTGAAACAGCCATCACATACCTGGGTGCAATATGCACCACCAATATGAGAAATCAATGCTCTCGGTCCCTTCAAAAGCAGAACACCAAGACATCTGCTACCCCCTCATTGTGGAATACGAGATTAAATGTAGAGATCATTACCTTCAGATAGCTGTTTTGAAACGCTCCACAGTGCTGTAAACTCTTCAGTTTCCGTAAACTGAGATGTCTTCCACATTTTTGTCAATTAGAAACACGACCTCTGTCTTTTATTTCAGCCATTCTGTGTGTTGTGGAGCATCTTAGTTAACACCATGCGACGTTCAGCTTTCTGTGAGAGTCAGTGGATTTAAATGTGTTAATTTCGTTTTATTACCTGACACAAACTTCAAAGCCGTAGTAGTAAAACAAAATGTATGGATGTGTACACAGCTGTAGTCATACACTGCTTCAATGTGTTGCAGCAAAAAACAATGTATCAGACTGCTTATGAAACAACAATACAAGAACCCTCTAGTGCCACTGATTGTATGCAGTATATGGTTTTCCTCCAGTAAAGGAAACAAAACTTTACATCAGTCCTTGTAAGTAACTTTGATCACTGGCCAACTGCTCAGATGGACCAATACATGTATATTAAATGAGATCATCACATATGGTCGATGTCAATGCGCATATTGTTTCCGTCATATTGGAAGAGAGAGACATGATAGAATCTTATTGAGTTCTCTACAATGTGACGTTTTTATAGTTCGTAGCTTTTCTCTATTGGATGTTACAAAAGTAACGAGGAGAGAGACAGAGAGAGAGAGAGAGAGACACTGAGCTGTCAAAAAAGACCATGGCACCATTGCACTGTCGTATTTCTAGTGTGGTAATCATAGGAATGTGATAAAGGAGATTAAGACATGTGCAGGGGGATATTTATAGACTGTCATTCGCTATCGATGAATTGAAGGCGTTATGTTCCTGAATTTCTTTGTGCAGTCCTTGTAGAATCACGTGGATGTGAAATTCATCCTGTAAGTGATAGCTCTCTACCTGGTCAGTGATGGATCAAGGACTAGAGAGTCTTTTAGCTATGGAGCAGTACTATTGTGGGATGCGGTGGAGGGAGAGAAGGAGGAGATTTGACTTTGGCATCCTGTCGACAATGAGGTCGCTGAAGACAGAGCATGAGCTCATTTAGTGAAGGATGGAGTAGGAATTTGGTCATTCTCTTTTCAAGGAATCATCCCGACATTTTCCTTAAGCAATTTAGGGAAATCACGGAAAACCTAAGGCAAGATGGTTAGATGTGAGTTTCAACCATCGTCCTCCCGAATCCGAGTCCAGAGCGCTAACCACTGCGTCACCCTGCTCAGTCAGTACTATTGGAATGTGAAGGGATTTCGAAAGAATTAGCAGGGCTCTTCCTGCTCTGGAAAACGCTGGCTATCATGCAAGGACGTACATAACACAAACAAGAGACGAGAGGGCTTTTTAATTGTAATTGCATCCCTTATTCCACGACAAATATGTGATAACGATGATGTAGTGGGAGGGTTTTGCTAGTGGGAAGCTATGGTAGGCTGTGAGAAATGAGACCCATCTGCTTTACACCTATAAATGATAATTACACTATTGGTCAGAAATTTTATGCTGTTGGAACGTAACGTTGCTGTGGTCAGTGTTCCGGTATGTGTAAAGAAAATGACTACATCCGGTTTTAAGGGTGGTATAGATCTGACATGGAAACTTGTGACTTCAGCATGTCGATAGCCGTAAGGGGGATGAAAGATTTTACTTGGAAAATTATATGCAGTCATAAGACAGATATAGATTTTTGTAGGAATATGATATTGCGAGAACTAGAGTCGTAAGAAGGAGGTATTTCTGATGCTTTGCTCACTGTTGAATGTCACCAGATTGGCGCTAAGATCGTAATATTTAATTTAAATTACACTGATAAATATATGGCTGGTTTCCCAGTATGGCTCTGGCTGGCATGCGGGTACATGGTGGAGGCAGCCAGTAGCCTGAACCAATAGATACTTCGAGGATGCAGTTGACCTCACTGCGTCGCCCTATGGGCGAGTAAGTACCGAACTAATACTCAATATGTGTTGGGCAGCCTTCATTATTGCGTGTGTTTGAGAGTATTCTGAGATTTTTATGTGGATATTTGAGAAGATTCAGTATCGATGACAGACAAGAGTTGGTGCTGGATGTATTGATAACATATTAATTCCTATCACTCCGGTCATCCTGGACACCTTCCACAGCTGGGCAGTCCTTTCCAATGGGTCCAGTCCAGCTGCAGACCTTGCTCAATCTCTGAGGTGTGTATCCACAATGGCAACTATTGCTGCACGAGTTGTGACCTGGGGTGCTGTGTGTGGACATTGGGACATGAGCGTGTGGGATGTATGAGTGCTTCAGTGACATCCGACATCTAACCATGACAACCACCACTACTTAAAAGAATGTGGTTTGAGTGTGTGGTGTTTACTGCTTCTCAATACAGTGCAGTGGACTCTGTCTTGCAGTGGGAACAAGGGAATAGTTTGTTATTGTTACTATCATATCACATGGTAAATCCTTCCTCCTCCTCCCCCTCATTGTTCGTCCTGATGTAGCTGGGAGAACCAACTTAGGGATTATATAGTCCTTTAAAAATACAGTCACAAAGCCGAATTCCAAATTGATTAATTTATTGTTTCTGATAGCGGTACAGCGAGCACACACACCAGTCCTAAGTCATGTCCTGTCTCCCAGAAATTGTTTAAGGACATTGCATGCAATTAAGCTGAAATTTGAAATTTTCAGCTACCTATACCTTAATGGATTTCTTGACAAACGACCTACAGGATGCAAGGAAATCCAGAAGGGGGGAAGAACAGGGTTTGGAAACTGGGCAGTTGTGAGGTTAAATCCCGGAGTTTCTCGCCTTATATACCAGTTCTAGTATTCACCAGTGTGAAGTAAGGAAAAACTATCTGACACAGAGTGTATCGATTTAATTAATTAGTCAGTCAATTTTATACAGTGGAGGTAGCGCGAATTTACTATTTCCAAGACATCCACAGCTAGGGATTTACTAGGTATCCACTACTTTTTCAAAAGAGAAGAGGGGTTAGTGCAGTATATGACAGACTCTCGCTGTACAGGAAGTAGCCACTTGAGAAGGAGAGGGAGAGAGAGAGAAAGAGAGAGAGAAGGAGAGGGAGAGAGAGAGAGAGAGAAAGAGCATGTGTTCTGACAGGAATTTCTAAGGTATCAATATCAAAGACTTGCTGCCACTTGATGCTTTGTCGAACAGAAAGTAATTGGAGGGGTGAGGGGAGGGGAGGATGGAATTGGAGGGAGGAAGGGCGGGAGGTTGCTTCTCCTAGCTTCCTCTGCCACTGGTATTGTGAACTAACTCTATATCTGCAAAAAAAGTGAGCACATAGAGCAGCTTCTTCCACTGACCAGGTATGGAAAGTGAGTGTTTGGGAGCAAAACATGAAGTGAGTCTGGTATCAAAGGGACGCCGGCACTGGATGCTGTGTTTGGAGATTAAGTAGCGATCCAGCATTTCCACAGTCGTCGCCTGCTGTTCAACGTGGATGGGACACAACTCTTTCATTACCTGGTAGTCTGTGGATGGTGAGGATGAAGAAGCAAGTGTATGCAATTCGAATGTTGTTTTTTCGCCAGATATGTTCACGGCAATCTGTAACAGTGTAATTACATGCTGTGAGTGCTTTATGTTATTGGTATTCTTTGTACGATTGGAAAAACGCGATGTATTTGCGTATTTAATTAATTTTGTTGGATGTATTTTACAAGACATTCATCTTCCAAAATTAAATGAACAGCTGGGAATGATTAGCTTTTCCCACCAAATAAAAGAGAGATCTAATCCTTACCAATTGAATTTTATAAATGAGCAATATATTATTGTTATTCCTTATTATGTCCTCTTCAGTGTAACTGAATATCCTGTTGTGGGACTTCCACTTCACCAGCTACTTTTAACATGAATTTTTTCTGAGAGGGTTGGTAGAGAGAGGCAAATGTATGGTGGGTGGGAGAAAGGACATGCTTTGGTGGTGACATTGTGCACTGCCTCAGTCAGTCCCTACATGTCAAGGCGACCATACACAGAGCCTCTCCCTGCCAATTTCGAAACAATTTTCCAACAGAGTAACATCTATAATTTCCAAGAACAAAGATTTTGTCGTTCCACACCAACAAGTTTGCACAGACTGGGGGATTTTCCCGCCAGTTTCCAGGAAGGGTCGGGGGGGGGGGGGGGGGAAGGGAGTGAGGGAGGGGAGGGAAGGACTGGGGAATTTTACAGAGGGGGTTAATTAATCGATCAGATCAAATGTATGCTTGCATCAGTGAGGGCTAGGTGAGTTGGGGACTTTGCTGAGGAGTGCAGGAGGAGGAGGGGGGGGGTAAGAGTGGGAGGTTTTCTCAGAGGGATGGATTATCCCCAGTGGGTTACATGTCAACACCAAGGTCATAAATCAATTAGCAAAACAATAGGTTAACGGGAGGTGATGTGGGTCATAAATCAATCAAGTTTGCCTCTGAATGTATGCAGCCTGCACAAATAAAATGCGTCAGAACTGGCTTTACCCTAATTCTTCTGAGTTGTGGTTTTTTCATAAGTGTGGGTATTGAATACCTACCTGAATTTTCTGAAAGTGTATAATTAACTTCAGACTTGGTTACTTGAATGGAAATTACAGTTTAATTTCAAACAGGTGGTATCAAAAGTACTCTCAAGTTAAATTTCATGCAAGCTGGCAATGAAAGCCCTCTACGGTTTTAGAAAACTACGATAAGGAAGAATGATTTTGTGTAAAATAAGTTGGACTAGTTTTAAGTGCCTAACCTATAAATAGTCTGGTGATCTAAGCTTGAATTCTGCACGTATTTAAATGTCTTGAGGTGAATAATTAAGTTTTGGAGCAGGTTTTAATATACTGTGTATGGTACAACATGACGATTCAGTGATGCAACTGCATTCACTAGCCGATCGACTATAGTGAATTCTTGTTACGTGAATTTGCTCGCAAGCCCAGATTAAAATATTACATAGAGATCTCAGGATCAAAACTCAAGTTAGTACCTACAAACTGAAAGAGGGAGTGAGCTATTTGATCAGTCACATATAGAGATAATTTGATATTAACTCAAGATACGAAAAGGTATTAAGTTTTGTCACGAATGCGGCATAGTAAGATACGGAAGTTAAAATTGGTCGCTGTTAACGATAATAACAAGGAAAACAATATTACTACGACAGCGAACTGAATTGATGTTGAAGGCTGGTCTATATTTCTGGTCCCCATTTTTTGTTACAGAATTTGGCCATTTATAGACCGTTTAGAACGGCTAAGGTACAATCTTTTTCTTCTTATCTTCCCAGAAGTTCTTCATGCGGTGGCTGACGACATGGCCTGTTCATTTAACGTGACCCGTTTAGGTTGCTGGACAGGAAATTTTTGCAGTATTGGTCAGTAGCCTGACATTTTCCCTGGCCTGTATGGTGTCTTCTATCAACTTCAGTTTTCTTAGATCCCTTCTTGTCTCTTACAGCCATCCCATGCTGTTTTTTTAATTTGGAAATATAATTAAAAATTTTCTTCGTTAGCCTGTTGTCATTCATTCTGTAAATGTGACCATAAAACTTTAATCTACTCTTCCTTATTGTGTGATTGTTTCTACATTTCTGTATAGATATTCATTTTCCCTCTTCGCCCAGTTGTTATTTTTGTTCTTCTGTGGTCCTAATTTACTCTGAGTATTTTCCTTTCTTTGTTTTCCAGTTCTTATTGTTCACCTCTTTTTATCCTGTGTTAGGCATTCAGATCCGTAAAGTGCTCCTGCTTTAATTACTGTTGCGTAGTATATAATTTTTGCCTGGAATGATACTGACTTTTATTGCATCGGTTTTAGCGTTGATTTGTATGCTAAACCCATTTCCTTCGATCTTTCTTTACTTGTGGTTTCGTCTAATCCATTTGATTATATTCATTCTCCCAGATACTTAAACTTACCAATTCTTCTGATGTTCCCGCGTTGTGTTCATATATATCTTTTTCTGTTCTGTTTACTGGGTGTTGTGTGATGTCCTTAGGTTAGTTAGGTTTAAGTTGTTCTACTTTCTAGGGGACCGATGACCATAGATGTTAAGTCCCATAGTGCTCAGAGCCATTTGAACCATCTGTTCTGTTTATGTTCAATGTATTCTGTTTTGTCATACGATATTTGTAATACGGTTTAGCACAATTTCGTGAAGTGTTCCTCTCATTATCTTTGTATCTGTTTTATCCTTAGAAATTGTTGTAATAACGTCAGCAAAAGTGAGATATTTCACCTCAGTCTCCCTTTTCCTTGTCCTCGGTGGATTACTTTCAGATTTTTCTCTTGTAGTTGTTTATGTCACTTTCTCACGACCTCGTCTAATAGCAGATTGAAAAGAATCGGTGAGAGCCCATCACCCTGCCAAACATCTGTGTTAATTCCTAAGGGGTTCAGTAACTTCTCCTAGGAATTTAACCATTGAAGTTGTGTCTGAGAGTGTTCGATTACTTGTCTGCTGGTTTTGTCGATACCTGTTTCTTCCAAAGTTAGAAATACTGTCTGCATGTCAAGAAAATCGTAGGCCTTCTTTAAATCGATAAATGTAACAACTCTGTTAATGTTCCACGTTGTTCTGATCCTGAGGATTGTTTTCAAGTTAAAAATTTGCTATGGGTACGACTCTTTTTTTTTCCTAAATACCGCTTGGTATTCGCCAGTTGTGTGTTCTGCTTGGTCTTCTATCCTATGCAGTAGAGCTTCGGATATAATTTTGTAGGTGACTGGAAGTAGTGACAACCCTCGGTAATTGTTGGTGTCTGTCCTGTCACTCTTCTTATGTAGCGAATGGATTGTGGCTTGCTTACAGTCGTCTGGTATATTTCCTTTCTCCCAGCAATCTTTAGTATTCTTATAAATGGTTACAAGTGCCCGCGTCCTTCACGGTTTCCACATTTCAGCTAATATAATAGCTTCACCTGGAACTCGGTTGTTTTTCGGTTGGCCAATGTATTTTCAATTTGGAGCAGATACGGTGTGGTGGGATTTGGTTTGCCTGTTGAATCTTTGAAGTGTAGCCTCACCATATTGTATCCCTCTTATTTCTTGTTTGAGGACTTCGTACAGTCCCCTCGTGTTGTTCTGTCTGAAATTTGTCTGTATTTTTTCCTAGCATTTTTTGTGATATTTCCGTTTCTCTGTTTCCTGGAGGAGCACTTGGAGGACCGCATTCTGGCATGGGCCTCGATTGGTCGCCATATTTTCTGGATCGGAGCACATGCCGCTCCTTTTTGTGGGGCTATATTAAAGGCAAGGTTAGAGCAATACTCCAAAACCATTGCTGAGCTGAAAACAGTTCTTCAGGAGGTCACCGGCAGCATCGATGTTCGGACACTTCAGCGGGTCACGCACAATTTCGCTATTCGTCTGCTCCACATCATAGCCAATGATGGCAGGCATATCGAACATGTAATAATTTAAATCCGAATACCTATAGTGACGTTTACATCTTGAATAAAGTGCGTGCACTCCATAGTTTGTAACTAATTTACGTTTCTTTCATGTTGTTGTTGTGGTCTACAGTCCAGAGACTGATTTGATGCAGCTCTCCATGCTACTCTATCCTGTGCAAGCTTCTTCATTTTCCAGTACATACTGCCACCTACATCGTTCTGAATCTGTTTAGTGTAGTCATCTCTTGGTCCCCCTCTACGGTTTTTACCCACCACACTGCCATCCAATACTAAATTGGTGATCCCTTGATGCCTCAGAACATATCCTACCAACCTATCCCTTCTTCTAGTCAAGGTGTGCCACAAATTTCTCTTCTCTCCAATTCCATTCTATGCCTCCTCATTAGTTATGTGATCTACCCATCTAATATTCATTATTCTTCTGTAGCACCACATTTCGAAAGCTTCTATTCTCTTCTTGTCTAAACTATTTATCGTCCACGTTTCACTTCCATACATGGCTACACTCCAAACAAATACTTTCAGAAACGACTTTCTGACACTTAAATCAATACTCGATGTTAACACATTTCTCTTCTTCAGAAACGCTTTCCTTGTCATTGCCAGTCTACATTTTATATCCTCTCTACTTCGACCATCATTAGTTATTTTGCTCCCCAGATAGCAAAACTCATTTACTGCTTTAAGCGTCTCATTATTCCATTATCCTCGTTTTGCTTTTGTTGATGTTCATCTTATATCCTCCTTTCAAGACACTTTTCATTCCGTTCAGCTGCTCTTCCAGGTCCTTTGCCGTCTCTGACAGAATCACAATGTCATCGGTGAACCTCAAAGTTTTTATTTCTTCTCCATGGATTTAAATTCCTACCCCGAATTTTTGTTTTGTTTCCTTTACTGCTTGCCTAATATACAGATTAAATAACATCGGGGATAGGCTACAACCCTGTCTCACACCCTTCCCAATCACTGCTTCCCTTTCATGCCCCTCTACTCTTATAACTGCCATCTGGTTTCTGTACAAATTGTAAATAGCCTTTCGCTCCCTGTATTTTACCCCTGCCACCTTCAGAATTTGAAAGAGAGTATTCCAGTCAACATTGTCAAAAGCTTTCTCTAAGTCTACAAATGCTAGATACGTAGGTTTGCCTTTCCTTAATCTATTTTCTAAGATAAGTCGGAGAGTCAGTACTGCCTCACGTGTTCCAACATTTCTACGGATTCCAAACTGATCTTCCCCGAGGTCGGCTTCTACCAGTTTTTCCATTCGTCTGTAAAGAATTCGTGTTAGTATTTTGCAGCCGTGGCTTACTGAACTGACAGTTCGGTAATTTTCACATCTGTCAACACGCGCTTTCTTTGGAATTGGGATTATTATATTATTCTTGAAGTCTGAGGGTATTTCGCCTGTCTCACACATATTGCTCACTAGATGGTAGAGTTTTGTTAGATTTGACTCTCGCAAGGATGTCAGTAGTTGTAATGGAATGTTGTCTACTCCCAGGGCCTTGTTTCGACTTAGGTCTTTCAGTGCTCTGTCAAACTCTCACGCAGTATTATATCTCCTATTTCATCTTCGTCTATATTCTCTTCCATTTCTATAATTTTGTTCTCAAGAACATCTCACTTGTATAGACCATCTATATACTCCTTCCACCTTTCTGCTTTCCCTTCTTTGCTTAGAACTGGGCTTCCATCTGAGCTCGTGATATTCATGCAAGTGGTTCTCTTTTCTCCAAAGCTCTCTTTAATTTTTCTGTAGGCAGTATCTATCGTACCCCTAGGGATATGCACCTCTACATCCTTACATTTGCCCTCTAGCCATCCCTGCTTAGCCGTTTTCCACTTCCTGTCGACCTCATTTTTGAGACGTTTGTATTCCATTTTGCCTGGTACATTTACTGCATTTTTATATTTTCTCCTTTCATCAGTTAAATTCAGTATCTCTTCTGTTACCCAAGGATTTGTATCAGCCCTCGTCTTTATACCTACTTGATCCTCTGCTACCTTCAATATTTCATCTCTCAAAGCTACCCATTCTTCTTCTACTGTATTTCTTTCCCCCATTCTTGTCAATCGTTTCCTAATGCTCTCAGTGAAGCTCTCTACAACCTTTGGATCTTTCAGTTTATCCAGTTCCCATCTCCTCAAATTCCCACCTTTTTGCAGTGTCTTCAGTTTTAATCTACAGTTCGTAACCAATAGATTTTGTTCAGAGTCCACATCTGCCCCTGAAAATGTCTTAGAATTTAAAATCTGGTTCCTGGATCTCTGTCTTACCATTATATAATCTATATGAGACCTTCCAGTATCTCCAGGCTTCTTCCGTGTATACAACCTTCTTTTATGATTCTTGAACTAAGTGTTAGCTATGATTAAGTTATGCTCTGTGCAAAATTCTACCAGGCGGGTTCCTGTTTCATTCCTTAGCCCCATTCCATATTCACCTACTACAATTCCTTCTCTTCCTTTTCCTACTATCGAGTTCCAGTCACCCATGACTATTAAATTTTCGTCTCGCTTCACTATCTGAATAATTTCTTTTATTTCATCATACATTTCATCAATCTCTTCGTCATCTGCGGAGCTAGTTGGCATATAAACTTGTACTACTGTGGTAGGCGTGGGCTTCGTATCTATCTTGGCTACAATAGTGCGTTCACTATGCTGTTTGTAGTAGCTTCCCCGCATTCTTTTTTTTAATTCATTATTAAGCCTACGCCTGCATTACCCCTATTTGATTTTGTATTTATAACCCTGTATTCACCTGGCCAGAAGTCTTGTTCCTCCTGCCACCGAACTTCACTAATTCCCACCATATCTAACTTTCACCTATCCATTTCCCTTTTTAAATTTTCTAACCTACCTGCCCGATCAAGGGATCTGACATTCCACGCTCCGATATGTAGAACGTCAGTTTTCTTTCTCCTGAGTAGTCCCCGCCCGGAGATCCGAATGGGTGACTATTTTACCTCCAGAATATTTTACCCAAGAGGACGCCATCATCACTTAACCATACAGTAAAGCTGCATTGCCTCGGGAAAAATTACGGCTGTAGTTTCTCCTTGCTTTCAGCTGTTCGCAATACCAGCACAGCAAGGCCGTTTTGGGTAGTGTTACAAGGCCAGATCAGTCAATCATCCAGACTGTTGCCCCTGCAACTACTGAAAATGCTGCTGCCCCTCTTCAGGAACCACACGTTCCTGGCCTCTCAACAGATACCCCTCCACTGTGGTTGCAACTACGGTACGGCCATCTGTATCGCTGAGGCACGCAAGCCTCCCCACCAACGGCAAGGTTCATGGTTCATGTTTTTTTTTCATATAGATCAATAATTGTCACCCTGTAGATATATCGTGGTGCCCAACAAAACGGACACAAAAAGGATATAAAAGTCTGGGGCCAAAACCTAGCCGGACATATTAATCAGACACTCGCGTTTTCACCAATCTATGTTGATAACTATGTGAGATGCAAGTTCACACAAATAGTTCTGCAATTTACAAAGGATTAAAAAAATATTTCATATTTTGAGAGGTGGTTGCATGAATGAAAACATGAAACATATGTCTAGCAAACAGGGCTGTAAAAAGTATACCTTAGGGGCTACGAGCACTCCTGCATCTTCGGTACTGTGAAACACATCTCTTCTACAGCAAGTTCTTTGCTGTTACTATCGGGTTACAGAATGCAGTAAACAGTTGAGTAAACAAATGAAAACTAATTTATTCTGTCACTGCGAAACAGTGCAGCTTCTAATGTAATCTGCTTGTCGTTACATACGGCCTGCACCTGTGAGTCATCGCTTAAGGATGTGCTCAATATGGCGCCCATTCGTAGTAAAGGAATACTTCTTTCCGACACTTTTGGAACTCATGCACTCTCTGAAAAGCTTGAGGCTGGTGACGAATTCGCTGGCAAGCATTTACGACGCATTCCTGTAATATTTGTACACATCAATGGGACTTGCATACACCAAAGATTTCAAGTAACCACACAACGTAAGACCCAATGGATTAAAACTGGGGGAAATATCTGACTAGGTCCTTCCTGATCAATCCATTGCCCATTAAATATCTGTATGAAATGTACTTGGTCATATCGGAGAAAACTGGCTGGTACTCTATCATGCATGGATCACACTACCAGCCGCTTTTGGAATGGTACCTTCACCACTAGGACAGGTATTGATAGGGAATGACGATACCATGCACCTGTCAACCTGTTTGGCAATGTGTAAGATCCTGTTAGTCTATTGCCAACAATTCCTGTCCATACATTACCTGAAAAGCGGCGTTGATGCCTTGCTTCTTCAGCTGAATATGGATTTGAATCGGTCCACACATGTTGATTATAAAAATTGCCAATCCCGTCTCGCACGAAACCACCCTCGTGTGAGAACAGTATCTTAGTTATGAAAGGTGAATCTTCATCATATCTTTGCAACAGCCGTTGTCAAAACTGCATTCTATCAGGCTGATTTTGTGACCGTAGGGCTTGGACACGCTGTACATGATATGGGCATAGCAACTGCCCGAGAAGGATCACCCGAACTAGAGGATAACTAACACCGACTAGTGCTAAAATATTGTACGTACTCTAGTTCTTGGATATTTATCCACTCTTTGCAATACTCGCTCCTCCACAACAAGAGTACGAATGTTGCGAGGTCTGCAACGATCCATTGTTGTTGGAGCCATGCAAGAGTCTGCCAGTCGCTGGAAAAGACGGGTGAATAATTGTGCAGATGGTACCCTGTGTTCTGGATGTCAATCAGCAAACAGGACACTAGTTCGATGGTTTTCCCCATTTTCCAGACCACCACAGAAGAACATGTCTGCCACTTAACCCTGTGGAATGAGAAGCTTTCATTTTGCTGGAAAGTTCAAAATAAAACTACAATTTGAGAGCATTTCACAAACTTCATGTGATAGAGATTCATTAGTTCTAACGTAAGAGATGCCCTTACCGATTTACAGAACAACACTAACAGACTTTTACTGCATGATGTATCCATGGGCAATAACAGAGGAATGAACGCTCATTTGTTTACTGCATTCTGTAGGTCGTTGGTGAGAGCAAAATTTTTGCAGTAGAAGAGCTGTGTATCACAGAAGCCAAGATGAACTGGATATTTTTATTTGCTTTTGGTCCATACTACCACATCTCAAAACATGGAATACTTTGTTTGTAACACGCTGTGTAAAACAAGCGTTATCCGTAGGAGAATATAAATGCAGTGGTAGCTACATTAATAAAATGTCCTTCCTGTTCATGGACTTGTAGCTGACATCGTTTAGGTCAAACACCGGGAAAAACTCAACATTTTTACGACGTCCGTAACAATATAATCACAACAGATACCATGAATGGGATCAGTTGTAAGACACGCACGCTAGTGCGTGGGTAACTATAGTTCAAACTTTACTGCCTTGACGGAATTCATCGCCTGAAACATAACGTTAGAGAAATTAACACAAAGGAATTATTCACAACGTTAGGTGGCGTGAACCTGAAGCATGTAAATCATAATAAAATTTCGCAAATGAATTCACTAAGACTCAAGTAAAAATTAGCTGATTCATTAAGAAGGTACTGTATTATCTCAGTAGATGCATTTCGATTAGCGGTTTTGCTCCCACGATGAGCTGCCCGTTTATCACCCCGTTGCTATCAGGCTGCTCGAACACTCACCACAAACCAAAGGCAATGTGTTCTCTAAACAGGCGAAAGTTCGGTGACGTCATGCCATATGATAGCAGCAGTAGTCGATTTTGACAAGGCGATAGTTTACTTCATGAAGGCAGACTGAAAATATATTGCAATATGTACGGCGAATCATCGTCTTCTGCACAGTAATACGCGTAGTTTTTCTGCTTGGTTGTATTTTATGTATGCTGTTCTGCTGCAACAAATTGTATAAAATGCATTGTAATCATATTCCATCTGAGCTGCTTTTGTACGTATCTTTTTTCTTTGTTGCTAAAGATTTCGAGCAAGACTCATTTTCAAGTGATACCTAAATATAATCAAGCTATATGTATGTATGTGCGCGCTCGCGTGTGTGTGTGTGTGTGTGTGTGTGTGTGTGTGTGTGTGTGTGTGTGTAATATTTAGTCGTATTATATCGTTTACTTACACAGAAATGCTATTTTGTAAGTAGGATGTACTTTTCTTTTGTTACTTTTGCACATAGTCGTTATATTATCGAGCTATATGACAGTGATGTGTTTTGTTTTTAAATTTTTGTCCTTGATTAAAATCGATTTACACCGTACATAAAATTTAGAATGTCTTTTGTCCTGAAATATCTGTCACAGATAAAAACTTGTCGAAATTTTAAATATATTTTTTATTTCTGAGTTCTGTTTGTTCATTTAGGGTGCTATTTGAACTTTTTGCCAGATGTGTGTAGATTTCTGTTTCCTACAAAATGTTCATATAACTTCCTTTTGAAGAAAATAGAAATCTACACACATCTGACAAAAAATTCAAACAACATCCTAAATGGACAAACAGAATTCGGAAATAAACATATAATATTGAAAACTTCGAGAAAATTCTTATTGGTGACAGACAATTCAGAACAAAAGACAGTCCTAAACTTTTCGTACAACATAAATCGCTTTCCATCAGAAATAAAAATTTAAAAAAACAAATCATATCTCTGCCACATAAATCGATAATAAAACGACGATGTACAATTGTACCAAAAAGAAAAGTACATTATATTTGAAAAATAACATTTACGATCTTATTGTGTCAGTAAAAAATTATATTACAATTGAATACTACATCTGACGATTAAATGTATAAACGTATGTACTGATAATAACTTCATCATATTTAGGTACTGATCAACAATGAGCCATACTCGAAACAGTTAGCAGTAAACAATATATATAAAAAATAAAGCAGCTCTGGTGGAATATTATTACAATTCAGTTGATAGATTAGTTAATACACACTTCCCGACGATGAAAGACTGTGCAGGATACAGCCGCCTTTCAGTACTACAGAACGATAGAGTAGATGGCTACTGAAGAGGTGCTAAATCTAATGGAGGAGAAAAGCAAATCAGGACACAAATTTACTTACATAAGGGATTCGTTTAGCCTAGAGAGCTGCATCAAACCACTCTTCGGACTAAAGGCCATATGAGCAACAGGTGATCAATGCAGGCTCAGTCACCTTCCACCTGTTGTTCAAACAATTTACCCCCTATCATAGAGACTTCACCGGCACTGCGTCGCGTGAGTACGTTGATGTCACTGCTGGCTGATTATAATTTCAAATATATAGACAGAGGTTTAGATGTAGGGTGCGGTTTCTCACCTAGTGAGTGGCATTAGATATGCAGGTGGCTTAATATCCGGCCAGACTCGCAGGAGCGGGTGCGAAGGGCAGCGTGGCTCGCTTTGCACGTAGATTGGGGCGCAGCCGAGGCTTCAGGCTGTAGTTTACGTCTGCTGGCTGAACTACAGGAGTGCGACAGACAACGGCGCAAATTATCGCAATTAGCGACGTGGTGCAGCGTGGCGAATATGCTCACTGAATGCTAAGAGCGCGCGTACAATTTTTCAGAAAGAAAAGAACGATAATACTGGCAAACAGCTAACATGGATTCAAAAAAGATCAGCTAGCTCTTTATTCTCACGAAGTAATGAGTGCTATCGACAGGATATGTCAAATTGATACCATATTTTTAGATTCCTGACAAGCGACTTCTAATCGAATTGCGTGCCTATGGAGTATCGGTTCAGCTGTGTGACAGGATTTGGATTTCCTGTCGGACAGGTCACAGTTCTTAGACTGTTTGCAGATGATGCTGTAATTAAGTCTTATATAGTCATCAGGTGCTCAAAACAAATTGCAAAATGATTTAGACGAGATGTCTGTATGTGGTAATCGACTCCAAATACTGAAAAGTGTGAAGTCATCCACATGAGTACTAAAAGAAATCCGCAAAATTTCGGTTACAGGACGAAACAAATAAATCTAAAGGCTGTAAATTTAAATAAATACTTAGAGATTACAATTAAGAATAACTTAAATTGGAACGATTTATAATACAAATGGTAGAGGGCCCTAAAGTGAATATTTAGAAATCAGGCAATAATAATCTGTAAAGAGCGTTTCAGACCGTGCTAGGCTCCTAGTGTGAAGCACGTGTTTGTAAACTACTCATGCCTCGTAACAAACAGCTGCGACGTTGCTGGCGCTATCTTGAGAACGAGCACACGATCAACTGCAATGCGTCCGCGGTAGAATTTAATTCTGATTACAATTCTACACCAGTTATAGAAGTATCTCTCGCAACAGGAAATTTGAGACGTGTTTTTGATTTCATGACTAAATTCCCGAAAATATTTCTCAAGATGAGTTAGCCTAATAGAAAGAAATTCATCATCGCGCAGATAAATTTACAAGGAACATGGCCGTTCAGGCCACAAACAGCTGGACAAGGCTCTCGACAGAGAATTGTTAGCACAGGTGAATTTGACCAGATTGTCTTTCATCGTGAGGAAAGTCGTACATCAATAACCACTTGTCACCGTGAAAAGCTCTATTCGAAGAAACAAAGTGGACCAAGTGTTTTTAAACCCAAAGTACAGTTCCGTTAATAGATATTCAGCGCAGTACTGCAGTCTGTGAATTGCTGTAGTATGTATTTCGCTCAGATAACGCTTCTTTCAACCGCGTTGGTGCGTTTAGCTCCTGCAACAGCCAATGTGAAGCGATGAAATCAATACGACACACTTGTCTCAAATCACTGGCTATGATAATCTATTAGGTTTCGAGCTAAAATTGTTCAATGTCGATATTGAGACCTTATTTCTCACCATTTGAATGATGATAATTAGAGATGTTACTGAAGAGATCACAACGGACCACCACCGAACTTGGAAATTGATGTAGTTGATTTAGTGAAAAACACTCACCCTCCTCGGTGTGTTGTAAGGAGCGCTCCTGATGCGGCTAGCGACTAGCAAGAACTGCGTCTTGGCAGCACTGAATTTAAAGTGTCACTTGATGGTCAGGTGTGCAGGTTGTCAGAGGCGAGCAGCGGTCGACGTTGGGTGGTATTGGCATTCGTAATGCGGTTGAAGATCGCTGTATCATCACCGTACATAGTGATCTGTACGGGGTCGGTCTCACATGCGTCAGAGATATAGAGCGTGTACAAAGCCGCTCCAAGGACTAACATCTACATCTACAACTACATCCATACTCCGCAAGCCACATGACGGTGTGTGGCGGAGGGTACCTTGAGTACATCTATCGGTTCTCCCTTCTATTCCAGTCTCATATTGTTCGTGGAAAGAAGGATTGTCGGTATGCCTCTGTGTGGGCTCTAATCTCTCTGATTTTTTCCTCATGGTCTCTTCGCGAGATATACGTAGGAGGGAGCAATATACTGCTTGACTCCTCGGTGATGGTATGTTCTCGAAACTTCAACAAAAGCTCGTACCGAGCTACTGAGCGTCTCTCCTGCAGAGTCTTCCACTGGAGTTTATCTATTATCTCCGTAACCCTTTCGCGATTACTAAATAATCCTGTAACGAAGAGTGCTGCTCTCCGTTGGATTTTCTCTATCTCTTCTATCAACCCCATCTGGTACGGATCCCACACTGCTGAGCTGTATCCAAGCAGTGGGTGAACAAGCGTACTGTAACCTACTTCCTTTGTTTTCGGATTGCATTTCCTTACGATTCTTCCAATGAATCCCAGTCTGGCATCTGCTTTACCGACGATCAACTTTATATGATCATTCCATTTTAAATCACTCCTAACGCGTACTCCCAGATAATTTATGGAATTAACTGATTCCAGTTGCTGACCTGCTATATTGTAGCTAAATGATATGGGATCTTTCTTTCTATGTATTCGCAGCACATTACACTTGTCTCCATTGAGATTCAATTGCCATTCCCTGCACCATGCGTCAATTCGCTGCAGATCCTCCTGCATTTCAGTACAATTTTCCATTGTTACAACCTCTCGATATACCACAGCATCATCCGCAAAAAGCCTCAGTGAACTTCCGATGTAATCCACAAGGTCATTTATGTATATTGTGAATAGCAACGATCCTACGACACTCCCCTGCGGCATACCTGAAATCACTCTTATTCGGAAGACTTCTCTCCATTGAGAATGACATGCTGCATTCTGTTATCTAGGAACTCTTCAATCCAATCACACAATTGGTTTGATAGTCTATATGCTCTTACTTCGTTCATTAAACGACTGTGGGGAACTGTATCGAACGCCTTGCGGAAGTCGAGAAACACGGCATCTACCTGTGAACCCGTGTCTATGGCCCTCTGAGTCTCGTGGACGAATAGCGCGAGCTGGGTTTCACACGATCGTCTTTTTCGAAACCCATGCTGATTCCTACAGAGTAGATTTCTAGTTTCCAGAAAAGTCGTTATACTCGAACATAATACGTGTTCCAAAATTCTACAACTGATCGACGTTAGAGATATAGGTCTATAGTTCTGCACATCTGTTCGACGTCCCTTCTTGAAAACGGGGATGACCTGTGCCCTTTTCCAATCCTTTGGAACGCTACGCTCTTCTAGAGACCTACGACCTACTAAGACCTGTAGCACAGCGACACAGATTTGGCGAACTGTGAACAGTCTAGCCTCAGGTCGCAATTGGAAGGTCTGTCGCTGAGATAGGAGCAGATAAGGCGGACACCTGACACCGGTACCTCGTCCTCAAGTAACCTGAACAAGAGGTCGTCATGCCACGAATCCTGGAACCTAATGCCGAGCAGCACCACCGCGAAGTATTCGCTGCGTTCCAGATCGTCGAAAGCCTCCTCCATTAATCGCAGGAGCTGATGCTTGGTTGAATGATTATTCGAAATTCAAACTGGCTCTCGGATCATATCGCCTCAGAAGTGACGTGACACTGTAGCCTCTTGAGGTACATCTTCTTGACGCCTTTGAGTGGGGCTAGTAATAATCTCATTGGTCTATGATTTTGTGCAAGTCACAGATCTTTGCAAATCTTCGGTGTGGCCACTATCTCTGCGAGTTCCACGTAAGCTGACAGCAACTAGTCCGGGAACTCTCGTTGAATGTGCTCACCAGATATGTGGCGGCAGCTGATGGCATCTCATTCAGTAGAGTATTATTAACGTAGTTGGGATCTCCAGCCGTCCTGGTATTGAGGCTGTGACGTATCGAAGTGACCTCTTCAGCTGATGTTTGTTCTCTTTCGTTTTCTACATATCTCGCTGGAATGTGAAGTCGGAGCGAGTCACCCACCAATGCGATATGTCCTGCATCCACTGGGTCGAAGATGTGAAATTCGTGGCAAAGGCGTCAAAGAGAGTATTTGCTTTCTCATTTGGTTCAGTGATGATTCTGTTACCGTTCCGGAGTGGAGGTATTCGCTGAGTGCGTTGTCCTCCAGGCAGAACCATCATGAAGATGGAGTGAAGCGACTCACTTGCCCATCCTCGGGTTCGATGTGCTTCTGTTGCCACATCGATGTTCCGGTGCAGTCGATTGAGCAACCGTTTAGTGGCATCATTCCTCGTTATCTACAACTCTCGCTGTATTCTATTCTTCTCACTTACGTATGAATGCAAGAACATCTGGTGGTAAACGTCGTGAGCAGTACCTAGAAGTGCGTGGTGTAAGTGATGTTGCTTTCTTAGCAGCGGCCAGTGCAGCCTCATAGAATCGCAATACCACTGCATCGATTCCGGTTTCCGCAGGTGGAGAGAATGTGGCAAGGTTTTCGGTTGTTTTGGCATGCTAGTTGCCTCAGTTGATACCTTTCAGTGATATTCCACGTCGAGACAGCAGCCAGACGTCAACACAAGTGTCAAAGATGAGTGGGGCATGAGATCCATAGCGCTGTAGATAACGGCGCTCAGTTCGATGTCAGGAAGGCATTCGAAACCGTCCCACGCAACTGTTCAGTGGAAAACATACGAGCTTATGGAGTATCGGACCAGATTTACGACTGGATTGAAGACTCCCTTGCAGATAGAACTCAACACGTCGTTCTTAAAGGAACATAATCGACAGATGTAAAGGTAACTTCAGGAGTACCCCAAAGAAGTGTGATAGGACCGCTATTGTTAACAATGTATACAAATTATCTAGTGGAAAACGCCAAATGCTGTTTAAGACCGTTCACAGATGACGCGGTTGTCTATAACTAAGTATCACTGCCAGAAGCCAGTATCAAAAATGGCTATGAGCACTGTGGGACTTAACTTCTGAGGTCATCAGTCCCCTAGAACTTAGAACTACTTAAAGCTAACTAACCTAAGGACATCACACACATCCATGCCCGAGGCAGGGTTCGAACCTGCGACCGTAGCGGTCGCGCGGTTCCAGTCTGTAGCGCCTAGTACCGCTCGGCCACATCGGCCGGCCGAAGCCAGTGTCGATTTTCAAATTCACCTGCAGAGAATTGATGAATGGTGCAGGCCCTGGCAGTTGACCTTGAACCTAAATAAATGTAACATATTGTACATACCTAGTGAAAGAAATCCATTGCTATACAACTACACTACTGATGAGAAACTGCTGGAAACAGCATCTACCGTAAAATATCTAGGAGTAAGTAGCCAGAGCGACCTTAGTGGAAAGACCACATAAAAGAAATAGTACGAAAAGCTGATGCCAGACTGAGATTCATACGAATGATCTTAAGGAGACGTGACTCATTCACGAAGGAAGTGGCTTGTAAGGTGCCTGTTCGACCAGTTCTTGAGTATTGTTCGTCAATATGGGATATTTACCAGGTAGGACTGATAGGAGAGATACAAAAGATCGAAAGAAGAGCGGCGCGTTTCGTCAGGGGAATGTTTAGTCGGCACAAGAGCGTTACCGATACGCTCAACGAACTCCACTGCCAATCGTTAAGAGAGGGCCGTTGTGCATCACGAAGAGGTTTCCTATTGAAATGTCGAGAGAGTACTTCCCTAGAAGAGTCGCAGAACATATTACTTCCTACCACATACATCTCGCGCGATGGCCACGAAGAAAAGATTCGAGAAATTAGATCCAATAAAGAGGCTTACCGACAATCATTCTTCCCACACGTCATTCCCAAATGGAAGAGTGTAGGGTAATCAGTTAGTGATACCAGAAGTACGTGCCTCCGAACACCACTAGGTGGTTTCCGGACTATGAAGTAAATGTATATGTACATGAGTGTCATGTGACATGCTTGTCGTTTACGTCGCCTGAAATGAAAATTCTCACACGTATGTTCAGCAAGGCTTCGAAATCATTGGGATCCAGAGGATGAGAAAGCGGTCAGTATGCTGCGATAAATGAGATAAATCCCACTGACGTATGGACGACGATGCCAGTGGCTTCCAGCTTTGCCAGATTCGGGAGCTGGATTGGTGGATGCTGTTTCGCACGAATGCTACTGCACCATCCACCTTCCGTCCGTCTCTCCGTGAGGAAACAAGCGTAGTTTGGCCCGGAAACATCTGTTGCGGGCTTTATATGTGGTTCAGACACCAGGAAAATGTCAATAACTTCGTATCAAAAATGGTTGGTTCAAATGGCTCTGAGCACTATGGGACTTAACATCTGTGGCCATCAGTCCCCTAGAACTTAGAACTACTTAAACCTAAACTAATCTAAGGACATCACACACATCCATGCCCGAGGCAGGATTCGAACCTGCGACCGTAGCAGTCGCGCGGTTCCGGACTGAGCGCCTAGAACCGCGAGACCACCGCGGCCGGCAATAACTTCGTATCGGAGAAACTAGATTTCACTAGATTGAGTGCGGGCGCTAATGGTTTTCCACGCGGCTATTCTCAGTACATTAGCGCTGTCCACAGTGCGACCGTTCTGGTTTAGACATCGTGGCTGACATCACTGTAGCACTAATTTGCTGTGGAAGGAGCTCTGTCAACTTCGTTACGCTGTTCGCGAGAGCAGTGACTAGCTCAATTAAGCTGCGGAGATCACGGATTTTGAACAGCTCTTACGAACTTGGTTCCGCTTACAGTCTCCTCGGCTGCTTCAGCAGCGGTGTTCGTCGACGGGCGAAATGCAGTCGTGCGCTGCTTCTGATTTTCATCCCAACTTCGGCCCCCGTTACAGCCAGACGCAGCGCTCGGCTGAATCGGCGGCCTGTCGAAAGAAATTTGTTTCGCGTGGCTGCTGCGAAGCGGTGGCTGCATCTTTAGGGTCTGCGGCACAGCCCTCTGCGTGGTTCTGGCGGTTTTTTCCTTCTGTGACGTGTTTGGCCGTTATTGGTCAGATACTTCTGCACTGACGGGCACCGTCAACGCTACGTCTGCGGCGTAGGATACGAGAGAGCGTGTCTCGGCCTTCTTCTTTTGTTGTGGCTCAGTAGTCTGACCACGATGGTGAACTATAGGAAGCTACTGTATGGTGCAGCCCTGCGGCAGAGCGCGCATGTCCGCGTCGAACCACGTGGGAGGGGGAAATCACGACTTGTGTTGTTGCCAGCTCATTTGACTGACATACTTTTCTGGCATAGAACAGTGCCGTGCAACGTGACTGATGCCCCGGCGCCAACAGCATTGCGCAACGTCTGGTCTCGCTCTTAAATTTTGCGCTCGCACCGTGAGATTACCGAGGCGAACGCGTTGGAAAATCTTTCTGTTTTCTAGATAATAACCTTGAATATTGCCATATCCTGTACTGTCTTTGGCGATATGAAGTTTACTACCGTGTTTACAGAGAAGTCCAGATCTTCGAGTTCTTCCTTTGTGCGATCGGGGTTCATATTAAAGGGTAGATCGCGGAATATCACCTTGATCACTTAGGATGTAGATTTCTTACCGCCGTTTCCCGTGTCACTCGTCAGAAATCTTCATTAGTACATAGTGATAGCTTGTGAAGGTTTCCACCAGCCATCTTCGGGTTGAACACAACTTCGCATTGACCAGCTTAGCAGTGTTACTGAAGCTGCCTGCAGTTCAAGTACAACCGGTGGAAGTAGTGGAACAGCTTTTGGCGCTGCAGAAGCGCGTTCTGAGCCTTCCTGGAGATTTGAGAGCAGTGCAAAAGCATTAGCAGGCTCTCCTCGGGGATTGATTGATAACTGTACTCGTCGAGCAGTTATACTGGGTTGCGCAAAGCTGTCGGTTTGGGATAACGGTGTCTTCCACGCTTTTCTCCCCTTCGCGAGCTTGTATATTCTTTTGTTTCTTACGGCAGTTACAGTTGGCAGAGTCCTAATTGATTGTTCATTTTCCGAATCCGAGAGCCGTACTGCGAAGGCGGTCTCGCCCAAGTCGTAAGCCATTGTAGTGCCCATAGTAAAAGCCGGTTCGTCGTAGTTGGAGCGGTTGGTGAGGTCCCCGGCTACTGGCCCACTCCGGGCTGACGCTATCCTCTGTACGCCTCCGCGTGACTAACTCCAATGATGGAGGATACATTTCACCTGTGCCAGTTTAATATCCGTTTTGCGACGATGCAACACTCTGTTTCCCCACTATCCGACGTGACGTATTTCTTTATTTCGGTGCGAAATCACGAACATTCGAATACCGCAGCATTTAATATTCGAAACGGATAAATGCTCAGATCCAAATACTGTAATTATCCACAAAGTAGTCATCCGACGTTGGAAAGTGAAATGTCGTCAGATTTGTCCCTTTTAGAGCGATGATAGTAGCACCAGAAATTACTGTAGTTCCTTTCGAAATATAGAGACCGGTATCTCTGCAATTAGTATAACTATTAAGAAGACTAAAGGTCGTTTGATGAGAACTTTCTCACAAGTAATCTGGCTGAAAAAGAATTACGATATCTTAAATGGCTCCGGAAATATTTTAGGTGAAGGGCTTAGTCGAATTATCCTGTTTATGTTACGTCTGTACCTTTTTTCCCTAAAATTGTGTGATAAGAGATATATCTTTGTCCGAATCGTTGGAGATCTTTGGAGGCTAAATACTGATGTAGTTCGAGAGGAGGAATAAAAAACGTTTCATCGAGGTTTTATACATCTGGATGATGCGGATCAAATACCCAAATTTGTGCTTCAGGACCCTACAACGTCTTCATTCTTTTTTACATTCTTTCATTTACTTTATACATTTATTTTGTCACTCATTCAGCTACAGTGGTCTTGGTCGATTATGACGTTTTCATACTCTGAAACTTTTTGCAAATCTACTGCTCTCTTGAGTCCGCCTGCTTAGCTGAGTGGTAGTGTGTTTACCTACCATGCAGCGGACCCAGGTTCGATTCGCGGCTGAGTTTGAGATTTTCTCCGCTCGTGGACTGGGTGTCGTGTTAGCCTCTCATCATCAGCCACACGCAAGTCGCCCAACGTGGCGTCACCTGAAATAAGACTGCAACTCAGCGGCCCAACTTCTCCGGCCCTTAATACCACACGACCATTTTTCCATCTTGAATCACTGCGGAGTGGTGTGTAATGAAAATAAAGAAAAATCGTACATACCCAGTGTGTGTGTAACGCTCAGGACGATACTTCAGGGAGGGAATAAAACCACGAAAGGAAGTAAGTTCGTAAACCACTGTTCGTTGCTTTGTAGCTATGCACAGAAACGCAGGTAGACTTGATGTTCTAAATCTTTTTGCGTTCGCAGGAGCAGCAGTTACAATTTGGTTGGCGTACCTGCATACTGTACGCAGCTATCGCTCCTTCGCCCCGTCAGTGCGAGGAATCGAACCCGGATCCCCCCCCCCCCCCATGAGTCCAGTCGCATTGACCGCTCGGCTACGGAGGCGGACTCGATTAAAAATATGTGAAAGGCAGAATAACAGACACCCGGTCCCAATACTATGATTCAGATAATCGTCGCTGGTTTGATCACTGGCTACAACGGAATGAACCAGCCCTCTTGAGCCACTTGCACATAACATACCCTGTAATTTGTAAAGTGTCCGGTAAAAATAGAAAACCTTAAAACTTTTTCCACATTCATCTGATTGTTACTTAAAGCAGCAGACAAAACATTACCAAGGAAACCTGCTGCCTTCTCGTCATAATAAAAGATGCAATCAAGTAAATGTGTCTGGGGGGAGAACAGCGCGCTATTTTTGGCCACTTCTTGCCATCTGTGTGATGTTCGCCACAGCAACTGTTGCCTTCAACGGCTTTCATTTCTTATTTTGTATCTCTAGCCAGTCTTACTCCCACAGCCACATATCTCTCCTCCTTAACAAGAAGCTAACAGCACCCAAGGGGGTAGCTCGAGGTGGCACATTATTTTCATCGCTAGCGTCCCTTGCTGCCATTTCAGCTTGTTCCTTTCCCATGATTCTCACGTGGCCCGCTACGCAGCAAAATGATACTTCCTTCCCTTGACGTTGTAGTATGTGAAGGGTGCATTGCAATTTTTGAACTAGTTCATCAGCTGGGTACATTTACTGAATGGTCTGTAGGCGCTTTGGAAATTAGCTAGCGTTCAGACAACTCGATACCGAGGAATCATATTAGTCGCTAATGCGATCGTCATGTAGTGCTGATGGCTGAAACTCTTGCTGTGGGTGCTGTATTATATTATTTTCGTCTTAAACATTTGCGCTCTCCTCCTATAGGTGGACGAACGTGGCTTCATTGCAGAGGTCGGAGTGGGAAGGGTCCTTCAAGGCAAGAACCGCGGCGCTCAGCCGCTGTCGCCGTGTTGAGGACAATACTGGATGAAACACAGCTCTGTGCTGAAACTTCCTGGCAGATTAAAACTGTGTGCCCGACCGAGACTCGAACTCGGGACCATTGCCTTTCCCGAGTTCGAGTCTCGGTCGGGCACACAGTTTTAATCTGCCAGGAAGTTTCATATCAGCGCACACTCCGCTGCAGAGTGAAAATCTCATTCTACAGCTCTGTGCTGTTGTTTCAGACCATTCGTTGGCGTGACACCAACAGAACTTAAAATTTACTGATCTTTTCTCTGAACAAGCTCAAGGCTAATCTAGATTTGCACATATTCCTTTATGATGCACTCCTAGACCGTAGTGGCCCGTTGTAGCAACTTGACCCCATCACCTGATACTAAGTCTTGTGGAGAGCAGCCCATGTTGGCTGTTGGTTATCTGCGTCGATCCTGGCCCCTGTGATTACCCCCCCCCCCCTCCAGATGGGATGTATTGATTTTCCCACGCAGGCAGGCCATAAAGTAGATTCGCGGTTCTCAGAGTTCAGTCTAGAACTCTGAGCAATTCTAGAATCGCAAGATATGACTCCTCAATTTAACTGAATAACTTTGTTATTAAGGGTGATCAATCGGTTCAGTTCTGGTTAATATCATGGCAAAGCATTTTGACAGTAATGTTTATTTTCAGAGTTAGGGTTTCTTCAGTAAAGTAGAGTTGTAGGGCTGCACAGGACAGCAACAAACATTACATCACTGACGATCACAGACGAACTCCCACTGTGTGCTGAACTTCCCTAAGATATGCCTAGAACTGTATTCCACAAGCCACGGTACGGTGTGGTGTGGAAGATACCAGTATCAGTGCGACGTGCGACCCCTTTCTTCGCAGAGTCTTCTAATTTTGGCATCGTGTTAATTATACGAGGTATATTTTGGAGGAAGTAATATCTTTCTTGGCTCTTTTGGATCATGGATTCATCTAATTTTGAAAGAAAGGCTCTACGTGATTCCCAACATATTTCATGTAATGTCTCCCACAGCAGTACGTTGACAATTTCTGCGACACTCTCACGCTGACAAAATAAACCCGTCATGTATTGTCAACTCTTCTTCGAATCGATTCTAATTCGAGATGATAAGGGTGATAGAGTGATGAAAGCTACTCATTAGTTGGCTAAAAGAAGCATTCGTAAGTTACATATTTCGTATGTGAACTACGGTGCCTTAGTCTGCTTCCAATCTACATCTACATCTACATCTACATTTATACTCCGCAAGCCACCCAACGGTGTGTGGCGGAGGGCACTTTACGTGCCACTGTCATTATCTCCCTTTCCTGTTCCAGTCGCGTATGGTTCGCGGGAAGAACGACTGTCTGAAAGCCTCTGTGCGCGCTCTAATCTCTCTAATTTTACATTCGTGATCTCCTCGGGAGGTATAAGTAGGGCGAAGCAATATATTCGATACCTCATCCAGAAACGCACCCTCTCGAAACCTGGCGAGCAAGCTACACCGCGATGCAGAGCGCCTCTCTTGCAGAGTCTGCCACTTGAGTTTGTTAAACATCTCCGTAACGCTATCACGGTTACCAAATAACCCTGTGACGAAACGCGCCGCTCTTCTTTGGATCTTCTCTATCTCCTCCGTCAAACCGATCTGGTACGGATCCCACACTGATGAGCAATACTCAAGTATAGGTCGAACGAGTGTTTTGTAAGCCACCTCCTTTGTTGATGGACTACATTTTCTAAGGACTCTCCCAATGAATCTCAACCTGGTACCCGCCTTACCAACAATTAATTTTATATGATCATTCCACTTCAAATCGTTCCGCACGCATACTCCCAGATATTTTATGGAAGTAACTGCTACCAGTGTTTGTTCCGCTATCATATAATCATACAATAAAGGATCCTTCTTTCTATGTATTCGCAATACATTACATTTGTCTATATTAAGGGTCAGTTGCCACTCCCTGCACCAAGTGCCTATCCGCTGCAGATCTTCCTGCATTTCGTTACAATTTTCTAATGCTGCAACTTCTCTGTATACTACAGCATCATCCGCGAAAAGCCGCATGGAACTTCCGACACTATCTACTAGGTCATTTATATATATTGTGAAAAGCAATGGTCCCATAACACTCCCCTGTGGCACGCCAGAGGTTACTTTAACGTCTGTAGACGTCTCTCCGTTGATAACAACATGCTGTGTTCTGTTTGCTAAAAACTCTTCAATCCAGCCACACAGCTGGTCTGATATTCCGTAGGCTCTTACTTTGTTTATCAGGCGACAGTGCGGAACTGTATCGAACGCCTTCCGGAAGTCAAGAAAAATAGCATCTACCTAGGAGCCCGTATCTAATATTTTCTGGGTCTCATGAACAAATAAAGCGAGTTGGGTTTCACACGATCGCTGTTTCCGGAATCCATGTTGATTCCTACATAGTAGATTCTGAGTTTCCAAAAACGACATGATACTCGAGCAAAAGACATGTTCTAAAATTCTACAACAGATCGACGTCAGAGATATAGGTCTATAGTTTTGCGCATCTGCTCGACGACCCTTCTTGAAGACTGGGACTACCTGTGCTCTTTTCCAATCATTTGGAAACTATGTCAGCTTCCCCACAGCTACACTGTCCAGTGACATGAATGTGCCCACCTGTGAAAAACCTAATAACCACATTTTGCAGCGTGGAGCACTGCGAGACTTACACGAAGACAACCAATGAGATTCTGGAAGGCACCGACAGTGATGTGGAGCCATGCCGTGGTCAGCTGCGGCAGGCTTCTCGGTTGAGGATCCATGACGCGAACAGCTCGATCGAGGTGGTCCCACAAATGGTCACTTTGGTTGATATCTGGTCGGTTTGGTGGCCAGAGGAGGACGGTAAACTCATCCTGGTGTCCTTCTAAATACGCACTCTGTGACACGTTGCATTGTCCTGCTTGTAGATGTCATCATGCCGAAGCAAAACAAACTGTAGGCCTAAACGTGGTCCCCAGGGATAGAGTCATACTTGTTCTAAGCCACTGTGCCTTCCACATTGACTAGATCACCCAGGGAATGCCACTAAATCATTTCCCAGACCATAATATTCCCTCCTTGTTTTCTACCAAACCTCTCTGCAGTGAGGGCGTGTGACACCGTTGATGGTGATCCGTCTGTCGTTAAGCTGGGCGGCCACGAGGAGTAGGCTATGTGCCGGCACTGGGTTTCACATTATCATCATCATCATCGTAAACAGAAGCATTACACTCCATACACACACGCTCACAATACATACATGTGGTATTACGTATTGTAATGGAGCATGGCATCTAAATCCATTTCCGTTAAGGCGCTGCAAATGTGGTGGCAAATTTCATTGTTGCTTTGCGCCACCTCAGTACTGCGAGAAGTGGACATTTCGAAAAGATTGTGGTGTGACTGCATGCAAACAATGCTTGCAAGGGGTAAGTTTAATAGTGCACCCTGATACTGTACGAGCTGAACGACGTACAGCGCCATCTGTTAGCAGCTTTTGAAACTGGGGAATAACATCTGTATAAAATTTTTACAGCCTCTACAAAAAAGCATACATTTTGATACACTTGTCTACCGATCTTGGTTTTCGAGATATTTAAAGAAAATGGTTCAAATGGCTCTGAGCACTATGGGACTTAACTCCTGAGATCATCAGTCCCCTAGAACTTAGAACTACTTAAACCTAACTAACCTAAGGACATCACACACATCCATTCCCGAGGCAGGATTCGAACCTGCGACCGTAGCGGTCGCGCGGTTCCAGACTGTAGCGCCGAGAACCGCTCGGCCATTCCGGCCGTCCGAGATATTTAATTTTGAATGAAATCAGGGACTCCTTCGCTGGATACCCTGTAGCAGATAAAATATATCATGACATAGTTAAAATTCATTTTTTTCATGGTCTGTATGTAATTTTTCAATAACGTATATGTTCTTACTGCAAATTATCAGAACGAATTATTTAGCAACAAATACGCTGTTTCATGGGCTTCAATTGTTAAACAAATACCTCAGTGCAATTTATAAACAAATTACGATATAAATAAATCATTCAGTGCGTTAGTTAATGACAAATATGATGCTTCATAGACCTTAAAGGTAAACAAACAGCAAAACATACCAAATAAACTCTTCCTACGCTATCCGTACATTACTGATGTGTGTGTGTGTATGTGTGTGTGTGTGTGTGTGTGTGTGTGTGTGTGTATGTGTGTGTGTGTGATGTTACACAGTATGTGTTAAACGAGCTCGTTCACCTATGGGAAAAATTTTAGGCTTCACAGCAAGATATCAGTAAATATAGACCAAATTGATGATGCCATAGTAAAATTTCTGAGGTGTACCAATTTCCAAGACGCAGGTAAATACGGTATGTACAACAAATAGCACATTGATACAAATAAATATCTATATTACGAAGAACCACACCTGCTTTCGCCGGATAAATGCGGGTCAGAAGCAACGCCTGCAGCGCAAGCAACACATTAACCCGCTGCTGCGACGTGATCAAACGAAACCGAGAAGGCAATGGTATAGAAATATATTTTATTTAAATTAACAATGTCTGTGTAAACCTCTTCCTGCCAGTCGTGGCCCCTCGTTGTGCTGGAAGAGTAGACACGGGTACGAAAGCTTGCACTCTAGGCTAGACATCCCGCCCACGGCAATACAGCCAAACAGATCCTGACACGCCGGCGGAAATATGTGGGCAGCTTTGGGCATGAACGCCAAGCAGTCCCATCTCCCCCCCTCCCCCCCCCCCCCCACACTTTTTCTCTAGTCCTGTAAGAAACACGATCCCGCTACCATCCTGCTATTAATACTAGAGAAACTACGTGGTGGACAGTGGTTAAACAAGAAATATTTGTACAAAGTTGCTTTCTCTGTAAACGGTAGCTTAAAATAAAATTTAACCCATTCTGTCAGAACACAAGATGATCGTTCCACAAACTCTGTTGTTTATAAGATTTTATGTAATGACTGCCATAACTATTACATAGGAGAGACAGAGAGACAGTTTAAAGAAAGATATAAAAAGCACCTGCTAAGTAAAAGTGGGGAAATGTGCGCAATTCCACTTTTACTAAAATCTACTTGTTATCCAACACACACCACGAAGATTAGATTACTTAGAACTTTCGCATAAAGTTAGTAAATGTTGCAGGCTTGACTTCCTAGACGAAAGATTCTCAAACATTTTACTCGCAAAGACGCGTCGATCTCAAATGAATATGTGCAGCTCAAAAATAGAAATTTCCTAGATAATTTAAGAGCCCTACTTTCATTAAAGTAACAGAGAAGTGTCTCGATCTTCTTTGTGACTATAGAATATGTGATTTTCCTCGCCTGTTAACGCCAGTGGTACTTGTATTTGTTCTTTGTTGTGATGTAAATATATTTCTAGAGGTCTGATGTTCACAATTTTTCAGATTAGTTATTTTATATTTGTGAGTCATACACGTTTTACCATCTCCCATCCCTCCACCGTCACCATCTCTCTACACCTTTCCTTTCCTTTGTTCCTTCTCTCCCCTTTCTCCCGCCCTTCGCCTCCTAGTTTTTTGCTATTGTTTCTGTCTGCACTGCATAATTTGTTTTTACGACAATGACATTTCTTCGATGGAACTATTCTTTGTCGCCATGTATTAAATTCATATATGTACACAGTTAAATATCATATAGTTTCTAATGTCTTAAGGTTTTCAGCTATTTTAGCACGATACAGTTTCATTCACTATCGCGCACTCTCTTTGCGCACACCGCTAGTGCTCTCTCTTGCCAAAGGGAAACTCCCCATCGCACCCCCTTCAGATTTAGTGGTAAGATGGCCAAGTGGATAGCCCGTCAAAAACAGGAAAGCAGGAGGAATGTGTACTGAACTTCATCATCATCATCATTTAAGACTGATTATGCCTTTCAGCGTTCAGTCTGGAGCATAGCCTCCTTATAAAATTCCTCCATGATCCCCTATTCAGTGCTAACATTAGTGCCTCTTCTGATGTTAAACCTATTACTTCAAAATCATTCTTAACCGAATCCAGGTACCTTCTCCTTGGTCTGCCCCGACTCCTCCTACCCTCTACTGCTGAACCCATGAGTCTCTTGGGTAACCTTGCTTCTCCCATGCGTGTAACATGACCCCACCATCTAAGCCTGTTCGCCCTGACTGCTACATCTATAGAGTTCATTCCCAGTTTTTCTTTGATTTCCTCACTGTGGACACCCTCCTGCCATTGTTCCCATCTACTAGTACCTGCAATCATCCTAGCTACTTTCATATCCGTAACCTCAACCTTGTCGATAAGGTAACCTGAATCCACCCAGCTTTCGCTCCCATACAACAAAGTTGGTAGAAAGATTGAACGGTGCACAGATAACTTAGTCTTGGTACTGACTTCCTTCTTGCAGAAGAGAGTAGATCGTAGCTGAGCGCTCACTGCATTAGCTTTGCTACACCTCGCTTCCAGTTCTTTCACTATGTTGCCATCCTGTGAGAATATGTATCCTAAGTACTTGAAACCGTCCATCTGTTCTAACTTTGTTCCTCCTATTTGGCACTCAATCCGTTTATATTTCTTTCCCACTGACATTACTTTCGTTTTGGAGATGCTAATCTTCATACCATAGTCCTTACATTTCTGATCTAGGTCTGAAATATTACTTTGCAAACTTTCAATCGAATCTGCCCTCACAACTAAGTCATCCGCATTTGCAAGACTGCTTATTTTGTGTTCACATATCTTAATCTCACCCAGCCAGTCTATTGTTTTCAACATATGATCCATAAATAATATGAACAACAGTGGAGACAGGTTGCAGCCTTGTCTTACCCCTGAAACTACTCTGAACCATGAACTCAATTTACCGTCAGCCCTAGCTGCTGCCTGACTATCCATGTAAAGACCTTTAATTGCTTGCAAAAGTTTTCATCCTATTCCATAATCTCGTAGAACAGACAATAACTTCCTCCTAGGAACCCGGTCATATGCCTTTTCTAGATCTATAAAGCATAGATACAATTTCCAGAAGTTTCATACATACAATTCCCTGTTCCAGTCATAACACTTCTCCATTATTTGCCGTAATCTAAAGATATGGTCCTGACAACCTCTAAGAGGCCTAAGCCCACACTGATTTTCATCCAATTGGTCCTCAACTAATACTCGCACTTTCCTTTCAACAATATCCGAGAAGATTTTACCAACAACGCTGATTAAAGAGATACCTCTGTAGTTGTTACAATCTTTTCTGTTTCCATGTTTAAATATTGGTGTGACTACTGCTTTTGTCCAGTCTGATGGAACCTGTCCCGACTCCCAGGCCATTTCAATTATCCTGTGTAGCCATTTAAGACCTGAAATTCCACTGTATTTGATGAGCTCAAATGGTTCAAATGGCTCTGAGCACTATGGGACTCAACATCTTAGGTCATAAGTCCCCTAGAACTTAGAACTACTTAAACCTAACTAACCTAAGGACATCACACACTCCCATGCCCGAGGCAGGATTCGAACCTGCGACCGTAGCAGTCCCGCGGTTCCGGACTGCAGCGCCAGAACCGCACGGCCACCGCGGCCGGCATTTGATGAGTTCCGACTTAATTTCATCCACCCCAGCTGCTTTATTGCACTGCAATCTATTGACCATTTTCTCCACTTCCTCAAATGTGATCCTAGTTCCATCATCATTCCTATCCCATTCTACCTCGAAATCTGAAACATTGCTGATCGTATTTTCACCTACATCGAGCAACTCTTCAAAATATTCCCTCCATCTGCCCAAGGCATCCACAGGATTCACCAGCAGTTTTCCTGACCTGTCCAAAATACTTGTCATTTCCTTCTTACCTCCCTTTCGAAGACTGCTAATTACACTCCAGAATGGTTTTCCAGCAGCTTGACCCATAGTCTCCAACCTGTTTCCAAAGTCTTCCCAAGATTTCTTCTTGGATGCTGCAATTATCTGTTTGGCTTTGTTTCTTTCTTCAACATAACTTTCTCTGTCTACCTGAGTTCTAGTATGTAGCCATTTTTGATACGCCTTCTTTTTCCTTTTACAGGCTGCCTTGACTGTGTCATTCCACCAAGCTGTTTGCTTCATCCTACTTTTACACACTACTGCTCCAAGACATTCTTTAGCCACTTCTAGTACTGTGTCCCTGTACCTTGTCCATTCCTTTTCCAATGACTGTAATTGACTACATTCAACTAACTGGTACCTTTCTGAGATCACTGTTATGTACTTGTGCCTGATTTCCTTATCCTGAAGTTTCTCCACTCTTATCCTCCTACATATGGACCTGACCTCCTGCACTTTCGGCCTCACAATCCCAATTTCACTGCAGATTAAATAATGATCAGTGTCGTCAAAGAATCCCCTGAATACACGTGTGTCCCTCACAGCCTTCCTGAATTCCTGATCTGTTATTATATAGTCAATGACAGATCTGGTTGACCTGCCTTCCCAAGTATACCGGTGGATGTTCTTATGTTTAAAAAAGGAGTTTGTGATTACTAAGCCCATACTGGCACAGAAATCCAAGAGTTGTTTCTCGTTCCTGTTGGCCTCCATATCCTCTCCAAATTTACCCATAACCTTTTCATACCCTTCTGTTCGATTTCCAATCCTGGCATTAAAATCACCCATGAGCAGAACACTGTCCTTGTCCTCTACTCTAACAACATCACTGAGTGCCTCATAAAAACGATCCATCTTATCTTGATCTGTCCCTTCACAATGCGAATATACTGACACAATCCTAATTTTCTTGCTAGACACTGTCAAACCTATCCACATCAGTCGTTCGTTTACGTACCTTATTGCAACTACGCTGGGTTCCATTTCTTTCCTGATGTAAAGCCCTACACCCCATTGTGCTATTCCTGCTTTGACTCCTGACAGGTAGACCTTGTATTCTCCCACTTCCTCTTCTTTCTCACCCCTTACCCGAATGTCACTAACGGCTAAAACGTCCAGCCCCATCTTACTTCCAGCCTCTGCCAGCTCTACCTCCTTCCCAGAGTAGCCCCCATTGATATTAATAGCTCCCCATCTCATTACCATTTGTTTGCCAAGTCGTATCTTAAGAGTCCCTGGTTTGTCAGTTAGAGGTGGGACTCCGTCACCTCCAAAGGTCCGAGGCATTTTGCTCTGATTGTTGCCAGCATCATATTTAAAGTACCAGGGAAGCAGGTTGCTAGCTTTACTTGCCCCGAGTCCCATTGGGTTTTACCCCTAACGGTTGAGGGACTAACCGGTCGATTTGGTAGTCTTTGCCGTATGAGCAGAAGCCTTCTTCCAAAGTAACTGGTGTACTGAACTAAAAAAAAAAAAAAACTACGGCGCCATGGTTAAGTGGCCTCGATGTTGGGCTGCAAAGCGACGAGCAGTGTTTAGACTCACTCGCGCCAATTTTTTTTTTTCACAACATAATGAACTGTCCGTCCGGTCATAGAAATATTTGTTCTCTTTCTGTAATCTTGACAGTTTTCATATTATACATTGGTTATAGAATATTAGTCATGTGGCAAGAGTAATCGTCGCATGTAAATGTGATGAATACTGAGAGCAGGTGAGGTACCTCATAGACGTCTCACAGAACATAAAGCAACAGCGAAATACAGGTATGACACAACACAGCAATTCGAGAGTCAAAACTTCCAAAATGTAACGCAACTTCAAAAACGTTAAAAACATATGTGTTGACAGAGCACACAGTAATTGTGTGATCCTGAAAGTGTTGCGTTCGTTTGTTGCAGCTTTTGCGACAAATTATTATGTTTTAATCATTTCCTCGGGGGTGACCACGTTCACATTCATACGAACACCTAAATCGGGCAAAGAGACATATCTCACTCACCAGGCGTACCAATTAGGTGCGTCGATAAGAGTTTCCTATCCTGTGACACACGTACTGTCACTCGTGCTGTGTAGGACACACCAGACGTGTTTTCCGGTGGAGGATACGGTTTACTTGCCGTCAAACGCTTGCGATTCCTCATCAATAAACACTTCCGGGCTAAGCTGCCGTGGTCGATCTGTAGAACTTCTTCTCCCTGACGTTTCGTTCTCAACTACGGAGAACATCTTCCGAGGTGAGTCAACGACTGGCTGCTAGGAGCTGGGGCCGCCGCTTATATGGATATCGTAGGGGGCGCCACCGCACGTCACGTGGCGTCGATGTGCAGCTATCTCTGGCTATCGTCTGTTCTCTCGATTGCAGGCAATCGATTGTCACGTGATTGATGCAACGTCGACCGCCATATCTTATCCAATTTTAATCCTTCTTCTTTACGATTAAAATTGTATTGATGTTTGTGGATTTCAATTGCCTCTCTATACATACGTGTATAATAATGCGACGTCCTCGCTAGCACGCTTGTTTCACCAAATTTCATTTGTGATGTTCCTTTGAGACCAATAGTCAGCGCAATTGGAGCTCCTACCCAAGAACTAGTCAGACACCTTGCCTCTTTGTTACAACCTTACATAGGCAAAACTGAGACTCATATTAAAAACTCTCTACACTTCATTGAGAAATTGAGGGAAATTGCTGTAGGTCCTAATGACATCCTTGTCAGTTTTGATATAGTGTCTTTGTTCACGATGGTTCCAGTTGATGAAGCTCTCTCCCATATAGCCGATATGTTCCCTGCTGATATAGTAGCCTTGTTCCAACACTGTCTATCCTCGACCTATTTTCAGTGCAATGGTGAATTTTATGAACAGATCGATGGGGTAGCCATGGGAAGCCCCCTAAGTCCCGCAATTGCGAATTTATTCATCGAATATTTTGAACATCAAGCACTGCAGTCGGCCAAAAAAAAGCCCCTCGAAGTGTTATCGGTATGTGGATGATACCTTTGCAATATGGAATGATGAGGAAGAAGACTTGAATGATTTCATGGTACACTTAAATAGCATCAACCCAAAGATTAAATTTACTGTGGAGAAGGAGAAGAATGGACAACTTAACTTCTTGGATGTATCAGTTATCAAACGGGCGGATGGGACCTTAGGCCATAAGGTCTACAGGAAAGGTACACATACTGATCGCTACCTCCATAAGAACTCAAACCACCACCCTAGGCAAAAGAGGGGGTCATAAAAACACTAGTGGATAGGACCAATAATATTTGTGAACCAGGCTACTTACAAGAAGAACTAAATCATTTACGAATGGCCTTTGCGAAAAATGGTTATACGAAAAACGAGATTAACCGAGCACTTCACCCAAATAGAAAAATCCCTAAAAATAGGAGACAGCAACAACCATCAGATGCAAAAGTATTTCTTCCGTTCATCCATAATATCACGGATCGCACTGGGAAAGTACTAGCCAAGTTTCAGGTAGAGACCATTTTTAGACCTACTAAGAAAATTAGTGAATGCCTAAGATCAACAAAAGATGTTCGTCACACCCTAGCCACCCCAGGGGTATATAAAATTCCGTGCAGTTGTGGCAGGGTCTACATAGGAACTACAAAAAGAAGCATCAATACACGGTTGACGGAGCACAAAAGAAACTGTCGCTTGGGCCATATCGACAAATCGGCAGTAGCGGAACATGTTTTTAAGGATGGAAATCACCAAATAAAATTTGGTGAAACAAGCGTGCTAGCGAGGACGTCGCATTATTATACACGTATGTATAGAGAGGCAATTGAAATCCACAAACATCAATACAATTTTAATCGTAAAGAAGAAGGATTAAAATTGGATAAGATATGGCGGTCGACGTTGCATCAATCACGCGATAATCGATTGCCTGCAATCGAGAGAACAGACGATAGCCAGAGACAGCTGCACATCGACGCCACGTGACGTGCGGTGGCGCCCTCTACGATCTCCATATAAGCGGCGGCCCCAGCTCCTAGCAGCCAGTCGTTGACTCACCTCGAAAGATGTTCTCCGTAGTTGAGTACGAAACGTCAGGGGGAAGAAGTTCTACAGATCGACCACGGCAACTTAGTCCGGAAGTGTTTACTGATGAAGACGCCGGCCGTGAAAGCCTACATGGAATGATTGCGATTCCTATTCGAAAGCCACTTCCTTTCGGCTGCTGATAGAGCAATTGTGCAGAATCACCTTTCATTATAGGACTCTTCCTTACACCTCGCTGTTGCGAACGGACGTTACAACACGACACAGAAATAAATTTGAATACAGCGGACAGCGAGAAAAAAAACACGAGGGAGCTTTGAACACGACTCTCGCTCGTTTTGCAGTCCAACACCCTGGCCATTGGACCACGGCACCGCGACTCTTCCAATGCATGTCTTGTGCTTTAACCATTCACTGTTTCTATTTTGCTTTTTTTCACACTTCTTTCTGTTTTCCTGCTTGATATGTGTTCAGTTTCTGACGGGCTGTCCACTGGGGTCTCTTACCACTACATCTGGGGAGTTTCCCTTGTTGGCCCAAGCGTGTATTGGTGAGGAAATATCAAATGATAACAGCCATGTTGTGCATGTTTTAATTATTATGGAGGTGAAAGTTTATATTTGAAACACACAAAAAATTTCCACTGTTAAATGCTTTAGATTTTCAGTATTTCCTTCTGAAGAAGACATTTTTATAAACGTTGAAATCATGGTGAAGCGGTTTTTATAAACCTTCCATTCTGCAGCGGATTGGCCGTTTACTATTTCTGCAAGAAGGTATGTGTAATCCTCTTCGTAGCAGGCCAGGCCCGTCTAAGTGACGAAACAGAAGACACTCGTACAAAAACATGCACTCGTGGATAGGCATCCCACCAACAGTATCAAGGGCATACAGCTTCTGACACTCCGGCACAGATATGTGGGCGGATTTCCAGATGAGCGCCAAGCTCTCTCATACCCTCCCCTCTTTTTCTATGAACCAATAAGAAACAAGATTCCACAAGTATCATATCTTAATAGTAGAGAAACTGCATGGGTGACATCAGTCTTGCTGAGCTCTAGTTTCCAGGTGAAATACAAGGGAGGGAGAGCAAACTAACCTATCACAACACAATATTTTAACAAATGAACCCTGCATTATTAGTGTGTGATGTCACTATAACACTCGTAAATAACTACGGATAAATCTGAAGTATATACACGTCCCCGCAACTCAAATGAGACTGAGCAACGGTCATAGTGTAGGGAAAAATAAACTAATTATGCAAAACAAATCATCGACTCCCCGAGGTGACGGCACCTCTGCTGCTGTATGAGAAATGCACCGCACACATATGCGGCACTCGCGTGCCATCTGTCCATAAGCCGTCACGGTCATCAGTCCACACAAAATCTCACTGTAGCGCGGGGGTATGCCGTAGCCTCCAGGGAGGAAGGGCTGTATGCCAGCTGTCTGAGAAGCACAACAGCTCTTTTGGTGCATGTACGAAACATCTATCAAACGAAGTGCAGCCATGTGGAAAACACACGCATATTAACCGGCGGCAAAAAGTAGCTGATAAATGTAGAATCACCACCACCTCTCTCTCTCTCTCTCTCTCTCTCTCTCTCTCTCTCTCTCGTCGATTCGCGCCGTCCCCACGAGAAAAATTCTCCCACGGCCATGACGGTGCAGTCTCTAGTCGCTCCTATCTGCGAAGGCCAAAGCCTCTATCTCATACATATATGTTAACCGTCTAGCTGGGAGAAGTACCGACACGCCTCCGTGTACAATCGACCGTATTCACATTGCGGACATTCTGTGCTCGTTGTCTGTGAGTAACTGCTGGGCAATGACCGGTCGGTAACCGTTAAGTTCCTATAGGATCAAACTGCTGAGGTCATCGGTCCCTTGGCTTACACATTACTTAATCTAACTTAAACTAACTTAGGCTAAGGACAACACACCCACATCCAAGCCCGAGGGAGGACAGGAACCTCCAACGGGGAGAGCCACGCGAACCGTGACTAAGCGCCCGATACCGCGCGGCTAAACCGCGCAGTGGTCGGTAACTCATAGAAGTCTCCGCCTCCACATTCTCTACACACTCTGCGCAAACCAAACGGTTGGAGACACCAGTAACGCCCATGCTTACTTGTTATCACTCGCCGGAGGAAAATGAAAATGAGATAAGGCGAACCCGACCAAAGCGTACTGCAGCAGCACGGTACTAAACACACTCTAATATTCTTCACTGCGTATCTCTCTAATGCTCGGAGAACCATGCAAAGGACCCGGGAAATACTTATTTCCTCGGTGTTGATTTTAATTTTCTTTGATTATTAACTTCGTATTTTTTTAACTTTTTTAATTTTTTATTTTATTTTTAACTTTATCTTAGTTGCCTTATCGTTGTGGTCATCACACGACATGTATGTTGTCGGTAGTGGTATTGTTCCGTAGTCAGTTACCAATGCCAGTTCTCCAAATTTTCTCAACAATGTTTCCACCAAGTGAACGTCGTTTCTCTCCAAGGATTCGGATTTGAGTTCACGTGTAGATCGAACCTACCGGTATGAAATCTGATACTACGTGACCAATTTAGAGAAAACCTTCTAAAATCTTAACCACTAGTGCCTAATGAGTCTGTTGTAGTATTTTCATGTTTATGCAGGCAAAAACATGTTTGTATTGCTGCGGAAGTGCAGCCATCAACATTACAAACCAAAAAGTAAAATTAAGTTAAACTTCAATGAAATAAACACCGGTGGTTCTCCGAGCATTAGAGAAATACGTAATAAAGAATATTAGACTGTGTTTAGTAGAGTGCTGCTACTGTACGCTTTGATCGGTGTCGCCTTATCGCATCCTCGCCTACCACCAGCGAGTGATAATAAATAATCATGGACGTTACTAACATCGCCGAAAGTTTGGCGTGCCCAGAGAGTGGAGGCGGGGACTTCTACGAGTTACCATTCGGTCATCGCCCAGCCGCTACTGACAGGCAATGAGCACAGGACGTCCGCAATTTGAATACTGTCAGTTGCATAGAGCGGCGTGACGTTTCTTCTCCCAGCTAGAAGGTTAACATATACGCGTGACGTAGAGGCATTAGATAGGGTCGACTGTGGCGGGGAACGCACCGTCACGGCCGTGAGAGAATTTTTCTCCTGAGGCGGCTAGAATCGAGAAGAGAAAGAGATGGTGGTGATTTTACGTTTAATAGGTATGCGTAGAACATTTTTTCCAGCGGTCATTGTGCGTGTTTTTCCCATATGGCTGTACTTCACTTGCTAAATGTTTCGTATATGCGTCTCAGATAGGTGGTGTGCAGGATGCAGCCCTCCCTCAGCACACAGCCGTGCTGTCGTGAGATTGATGGCAGTGACGGCTTATCGACAGGTAGCACGCGAATGTTGCATATCTCTACGATCACATTTATCATATTGTGGCAGAGGCGCCGTACCTCGAAGAGTTGATGAATTGGTATGTACAATTACTTTATTTTTTCCGCGTTATGCCCATTACTCAGTCTCATTTGGTTGGTGGGGACGAGTATATACTTCAGATTTTTCCGTAGTTATTTACGAGTCAACGCATAGTTTGTTGTGGTAGTTTATTTGTATTTTGACTCTTTTTATTCCCACTGGGAGCTCTACTGAGCAATACTGATGTCGCCCATGCAGTTTCTCTTGTATTAAAAGCAGAATGGTTGGCGGATCTTGTTTCTTATTGGTCCAGAGAGAAAGACGTGTGGGATGTGAGTACCTGGCACTCATCTGCAAATGCTTCCACATATATCTGCTGGAATGCCGTCACCTCTTCGTCTTTATTAACCTGGTCGGGATGTATACTCCTGAGAGCATGCTTCCATACCCGTGCCTTCTCTTCCAGCAACCAGACGGACCGCTCCTGGTACGAAGAGAACTGCACATACAATGTTTACTTAAATGAAATGTATTTCTATATCAGTGTCTGCTCGGGTTAGTTCGATCGCGTCAGCGGTGACGGTGTCGGCAGCCGCTTAATGGGTTGCCTGCGCTACAGGCGTCGCGTCTGACCCGCATTTATCCGGTGAACGCAGGAGTGATTCCTCGTAATCTAGGTGTTTATTTGTAGCAGTATAGTATTTGTCATGCCTACCTTATTTACGCAAGTCTTGAAAATCGGTGCACCTCATAATTTTTACTATAGCGTCATTAATTTGGTTTATATTTACTGAGATTTTGCTGTGACGTCTTTATTTTTCCTCAAAGGAGATCGAGCTCGTTTAACACGTACGCTATAATATCACGCACAGACATACACACTAGCAATGTAGGGACGGGAAAGCAAGAATTTATTTTGTTTGTTTCGGTATTTGTTTACACTTAATTCTCTGCAGCTTCATACGAGGGTCGACCAAAAAGTAAGCGTACCAGTGAGGCCCGCATCTCGTGGTCGTGAGGTAGCGTTCTCGCTTCCCACGCCCGGGTTCCCGGGTTCGATTCCCGGCGGGGTCAGGGATTTTCTCTGCCTCGTGATGGCTGGGTGTTGTGTGGTGTCCTTAGGTTAGTTAGGTTTAAGTAGTTCTAAGTTCTAGGGGACTGATGACCATAGATGTTAAGTCCCATAGTGCTCAGAGCCATTTGGGCCATCCTCTCCCGTCTCAGTGTGAGCCGAGTCCTACTGCCGAGCGAGCACGCATCTTTGCTCTGTAATCTTTCGATATGGCGGCACACATCGAAAATCCCGCCAAATGCGAGATGCGTAGTATCATTCGTTTTGTGGGTGCACAGAATGTTTGGCCTGTCAAAATTTCTAGGCAAATAAAGTATGTTTATGGTGATAGTGTAGTTAACGGGTCTTCACTGAGGTTATGGTGTATTCACTTTAATTAGAGAAGAATCAGCGTGCACGGCGAAGATCGGAGTATAGGGCTATTAATCATTACGGCATCAGTACGAACACAGCAGGAGCTTCAACGTCTTACGTGGCACCAAGTGATTTTCACTTATTTCCGAAACTATTGGAGTTTTTGGGTTGAATACAGTTTACAACCAATGAATACCTTAAACAAGCAATAACAGCCTGCCTCAAGTGTTTGGCAACATAGGAATACAACATGGGAATGGAAAAATTGTTCTCACATTACAACGAGTACCTCGATAGTTGTGGCGAACACATTGAAAAATATATTAAGGTATTGCAACTGTGTAAATAAAGTTTTGTGTTATTACATTCTGTTTTTATTTAGTTATGCCAAAACGTTATTTATTTTCTGGACGCCCCTTGTATTTTTCATTAAATTATGCATTGAGTAATTTTATTTGTTTAACATTTGAAACTCAACCAACAGCGTAATTGTTGCTAGGTAATTTGTTGTGATAATTTACAATATGAGAACATAAATTATTGGCCGTTTACATGTAGAATACGGAAAATATGGAAAATGTGGCAAAATTGTTACATTGTAGAAAATGTAAAAAGTACGAAAAATTGTAAATATGTCAAAGATACATAAAAATGGTAAAGTTGTGGAAAATATCGAAAAATACCAAAATATTTAAAAATATGGAAAAATGGAAAATGAGAGTATTTCCATGTCTGTCTGCTGTGGTTTGTCTCTGCTGTCACCCTGAATGACGAAATTTGCGTAATTGTAATAATATTAAATTTCTTATTAAAAAATACCCACACCCTGGGCCCCTCCCTAGACCTGACAAACCGGCAGTGCCCTAGGTGCGCGGCCAGGCCTGGGGGAGAGAAGGGGGGTGACCTTGAATATACCCGGTCCAACTGCTGTGAGTGACGTCACTGATAAGGATAATTATGTCATTGATAATATCGTTATCTGTTCCCATATGCCCACTTAGGGTTAACACTAAGAAGGGTTGCGAAATGCGTAGACCACGTAAAATCAGATTTGCTGAAGTCGAAAAGAAGACTTAGATTTGTTTGGAGGGTTCTGGGGAGGCATGGTGCATCTGTAAAGCAAGTCACTTACAAGACGTTACTGCGATCAAGTCTAGAACATTGTTCCAGTGCTGGAAGTCCTTATCAAGCAGGCATGATAACAGACATGCAGCGAATTCTGAGACGTGCTGCTAGGAACATAACAGGTCGACATAGCCCATTCGAAAGCGTAACAGAAATGGTCGATGAACGTATATATAACTGTCTGGAAGAAAGACGAGATACTCTGTATTCGAAAAAAACTGTGGTACCATTATGCTACCACGAACGTTTATCTTGCTTTGGTGTTACGAGAAACAGATAGGGAAGCTTGGGGTCTCTACAGAGGCATACATACAGTCATTTTTCCCTCCCTCAATATGGGAATGGAATAGGAAAGAAACTTGACCATTCTGATACGATGTATCTTTTGTGTCGTCATTGCCACTCTAGAGTCTTGTACTAGGGGAAACAAGGAGAGGATGTTATTTGGTGGCCGGTATCCCCTTTCTACAACACAACTGCACAAACGTATTAACTGAGTTATTTATTCATAAGAACAAGAAGCTAGACACCTTTAAGCAAGTTGTTGTGGTACAAGCTCTTCCGAAACAGTCCACATTATCCTCACTGCTGACAAAGTACCAGTCCCGCTATAAAAGCTATACTCTCGTAACCGGTGATGTGAGCTGACAGACACCAGCTAGAATAGTGACTGAGCTAGTAACTGAGACTGCGACTGACTGGAACTGGAACTCCGATTGAGTGGGCCCTCCAGTCCGCACCGCTATGGTCGCAGGTTCGAATCCTGCCTGGTGCATGGATGTGTGTGATGGCCTTAGGTTAGTTAGGTTTAAGTAGTTCTAAGTTCTAGGGGACTGATGACCTCAGAAGTTAAGTCCCATAGTGCTCAGAGCCATTTTGAAGCTCCGGTCCGCGGCGGCGATCTAAATACTGGCCGTCAAGAGGGCGTTGGCGGCGCGTTGCTTGCGAGTCTGTCTTTGGCCTCTCTCCTGACAGGCACACTCGATTCAGGGCCTATTATTGATATTCTTGCAACCTCTTTGCCGACTGTCACACACCATACAGTGGCTTGTGGAGTACGTGCATTGACTCAGATGTAGGAAACTCTACTCAGAGACAAAGACAATGGTGGGCTGCACGAAACCAGTCAGAAAACTGATGACAGGGCAATCTGAAAAATGGAATAAAAACTCCGATGAGTAGCAAGTGAAGATGGTTGCGTAACCTGTGGCAACTGGCAGTCTTCCCCTGCTTCATAACAGACAGCGGCAGAGTCCGGCAGTACCGCTCTTCTGACATTTTAACATCTCTGAGAAATGGATATCTCTTCTTAACCGTCAAGCTATTGAAGCTCGCACCCAGCCCCGACTCGAACTTTTACTTTCACTGATTTTCTTCTTCCACTTCCTGAGTGCGTTATGCTATTATGTAAATTGAAGGTGGAGGGCGAGAAAGGAAAGGGAAGGAACTAATGATATCAGCCGCATCAGAACATCACGCAGAATCAGCGGTGATGAGTGAAAATGTGTGCCGGTCTCGGACTCCAACCCGATATCTCCTGCTTACTATGCTGTTGCGTTCATATAATCATTGGCCTGTAATCAGTCCGGAATAGGACCACCAGAAGAACGAATATGACGGAGGAACGCGACTAAGCCTGCCATGAGGGATATATACCAACTGAATAAATGGCACTGTTATGGGATACAGTAATAGAAGGTAATACCAGTGGCAAAGAAAGTAGAGACGTGTTCAGACCCCCAGATGGTTCAAACGACTGCTCGCGAAAAACAGCAAGTCCGGGTTGCAGTCCCAGTATGGCATAAATTTTCTTTGTCACAAAAGTTCAGCATTTCTGAAATTTATTTCACTGACACCACTGACACGTTGGATTTGCATCTTCACTGATTTTATCTCCTTTATCTCCGTCGAATTCATGTTAGTGAATTAATTCAGTTGGATACAACACTGATAGCTTTGAAAATAGCTTCTAAACATAATGCACATCCAGAGAACTCAGTGGAAACGAAAAAAGTGTGGTGAGAAAAGTTGAATAAACCTATCGCTAACACCATATAAAAGGAGACCTTCAGCGATGCGAGGAGCACAATATCTGTACTACAGACCAATACAAATACATAATGTTTCCCAGAGTGTTTACTTTCACGCTATTTCCTATAGCAGGATACTCATTTTAGGGGAAGTACAATACCCAAATCTTTTTCTTAATAAGTTTTGTAATGGGTTAGGCGGCCGTGTAATGGTTTTGATTAGGAACACTGTTCATTTTCAAAAGTTGAGTAACTGATGGGCGTGATTAAATCACATTATATGACAGTTTAGCGACTGATGCGTCATTCCCAACCGGGGGCTTCATATTCCAATATGAAAATTATTCCGCACACACTGCTCGAAACGTCCAAGAAGCATTCTTGGACGAAGTAAAGAGCTTTTCTTTGACTCCACAACCGCCAGATTAGACTATTATCGAGCTACTGTAGTATTCACCGGAAAAATTACGGAACAGTTTAGTGCAAAGGAACTGTAGCAAAATGTCCCGTTGACCAACATTCAGGAATTATAATGTATCGATCTCTAAGAACTTTCTGGTTGTTTTAAAGCCGTATGTGGCTTTGCACATAGTGGCTGGTACTCTACATAAAGCGTGCTCTCTCAAGCGTCGACCCACGTAGCGGCCGAACACGGGACCAGCTGTCCATAGCAGATGCGACCAGCTTGTAGCGTCCTGTGTTCACACAATATCGATCCCGGCACACAACGGGCCGTGTCGAACTCTGCCTTACCCTGAGAGCAAGGCGTTTCTATAGACCGTACGAGAAATTTTTCTACAAAATTTGGTGGCGAATTCTGCACTTCAAAATAAGACCAAGTGTCCATATAAACATATACTGACGAATAGTAATACTGACAAACAACTTATAATGAAATATAGAGCAGCTCCCATTCGTTATATGTCTATGAGCGTATGTGGTCAGTTTCAGTGCTCGAATATGTAATGTAATACCCAATGAATATTTGACAGGAAGAAAAATGACGAAGAGAAAGAGTGAGAAAATAACAGCAGAAGATTTAAGATTTACATGTTCAGACTGACTTAAAAATCTCTTGGTTCGTATGTTGGTCCCTCAGATGTTTTTTTTTTCCTCTTTTTTCCCGCATAACTACGTTTCTTGCTTTGGCTGACAAGACTGTGATCTCGTTAGACTGAAATTCTTCTTTACAATTGTTTCTCCCCTCAAACATTAACGTACCGGAAGTAATTCCAAATTTTCCATGTTGAATTCATTTACAGCTTTAGTAACCGCTAAACCCAGTTCAAACAAAAACTTTTGTTCGCTGTTTGCGCCATTCCACTTGGTGCAGAGATGTATTCGCGTTCTGTGTTCCACCTTTAGTACACCTTCCCAGTAGTGCAATAGGATTGTTGCCACAACATTTTTACATAGCATCACAACTATAAATCACATCAACAGCACTCAAGAAACTACAAAAACTGATAATGCACACTCGGCTCTATATTCAGTTACTCTTGTTTGTAAACAGGTCCTGTTGCACAAGACATGCACTTTAAAGTTACTCATCTCTCTATGAGCCATCAGGTGGGCATTCGTTCACTCAGTAAGCAACACTCTGTGGCAAACAGAAAACATTGTGGATCATAGTTGTCATGGTTTTGGTCTTCAGTCCGAACAGTGGTTTGATAACCCTCTCCATGCTCGTCTGTCCTGTGCAACCGCCTTCATCCCTGCGCAACCTACATCCATATCAATGTGCTTCTAGTATTCAGGCCTTGGTCTCTCCCTGCAATTTTCACACACCTTCACTTCCTTTCTTTACCAAACTCACAATCCCTTGACGCCTTAGCATGTGTCCTAAAACCCGTACCCTACTTTTCATGTAGTTGTGCTATAAATTTTTTTGACCATTTTCGATTCAGTACCCTCTCATCTGTTATTCGATCTACCCATCTAATTTTCGTCATTCTTCTACAGCACCACGTTGCAAAAGCTACAATTCTGTTCTTGGATGAAGTGCCTATTTCCCACATTCCATTTCCATACAAAGGCAAATACCTTCATAAAAGACTTCCTAACACTTAAATTTATGCAATATTGCAGTGCCTGTGTTGTTAAGAAGAACGATGCAGTGCTCCTTCGGCATGCATGGATGTCCGAAGCAACAGCCTCTGCGGCGACTGCAGCCGGTATCAGATACGTCAAATGTATTCATAGTTGGAATACGGATAACCATCAGCTGTGCAAGTGAATGACGACAATGAAACTTTGTACCGAACCGGGACTCGAACCCGCATTCCCCGTTTTACGTGAGCGGTCGCCTAACAGCTTTGGCTATCCGTGCACGGCTCACGGCCAGAGCCACCTTTTCATATGTCGTCGTTCCTGCGTCACATCCCTTTTACGGGTAACGGTTATTCGTATTTGCAACTGCGAATAAATTTCATGTACTTGACTTTGTCAGATGCTAGAAATACCGGTTTTTCAGAAATACTTCTCTTGCTATCCCCAGTTTTCGTTTTACATCTTCCCTACTACGGCCGTCATCAGTTATTTTACTGCCCAGATAGCCAAATTAATCTACTGTTTTTAGCGTCTCTTTTCCTAAACTAATTCCTTCAGCGTATGCAGACATATAAAAAATTCTTCTTTATCGTCAATTTTATCTGTTTTCCATCCCTCTCTTAGTTGTTCTAAATTCGTGGAGGTATGTACCGTCTATGCAAAAGTATTCAATTTACCATGGAAAAAGGAACGCAAAAGCAAATACATTTCTTGGATGTAACAGTAAAGTGAGAGAACAATAAACACACATTTGACATCTTCGGAAAGCCAACAGTCACAGACATAATCATACATGCTTCATCCAACCACCTGCAAATTCAAAAATTAGCGGCCCTACGACACATGTTACACAGGCTAAATAACATCCCACTCAGCAAAAAGAAAATTATGAAAAAGAGTTACAAACAATACAACTCATAGCCACTAACAATGGTTACAGCACCCATATAGTACAAAAACTCAACCAAAATATTAAAACACAATTAAAGAAAAATTTAAACAAGCAGAGAGCACAGAACCCCACAGCACACACGAAAGCACAAAACAATAACACTCATGACATGAATAACAGAAAAAATGGTACACTCTTACATACAAACACAAAGCAACACACAAGATAGCAAATATAATAAAGAAACAGAGATCACAAATAGCTTACAGAACAAGAAACACACTCCAATCACATTTGATAAGTACCAAGGAGCTGGTAGAGTGCCAAGAATGTAAATCAGTATATCTGGGGATGACAAGCAGGAACTTTAAAACTACGTATAAAGAACATATAAGAAGTTGGGAATATGAAAACAGTCACTCTACCTTCGCCGAACACCTGATAAAACATGGACATGAACCATCCAACATGGAATATGACGTGACAGTTAACGGAGTGAATAATCACAACAAAAAGCTCCCGACATTGCAAGTAAACTTTCACATACAAAGAGCCATTGCAATGGAAACGAAGGTACTCAATGAATAAATCCATACAAACAATAACTCGCTGATCATGCTAGCCACCAAAACATATACAAACCGAAATGTAACCAGCAAATATTTAATGAATCTCCTTCCCCCTTCTCTCTCTCTCTCTCTCTCTCTCTCTCTCTCTCTCTCTCTGTTTTTCTCACTCTTTCACCCCTCCCTTCCCCTCCCCACACACACAGACACATGAACTTATATTTATTAATAAAAAAACCATTTGCACACAGCAAAATACATACACACACACACACACACACACACACACACACACACACATATATATATATATATATATATATATATATATATATATATATATAAACTCATATTTATTATTAAAAAAAGAAAACTACATTTGCACACAGCAATTTACACACACACACAAACAAACAAACACAAACACATGGACTCATATTTACTTGAAAATTAAAAAAAAAAATACACACACACACACACACACACACACACACATACACACACATAACGTCATGTTTATTTTAAGAAAACAGCAGAATACGCACAGTCGCTCGCGCGCGCTTGCGCGCACACACACACACACACACACATACACACAACAAATGACAACATCGAACACAACATAAACAAAAGACAGACAAACAAACAACAACAGTTGGCAATACTACACACTGAAAATACACATATGTTGATGACCAAATGGGAATGAAAGTGAAACATGCGATGTGACAAATGTGAATAAACAACGCCAGAAATCTACAGGAATACATACATGTGTTAACAGCGCTGGAATATTAAGTAACATCGAACTATACATTCACAATACGAAACTTATACTACAAAAGTAGCTTCTAACCTAAAAAGCAAGAGAAAAACGACGAAATGTAATATTTCAGTATATTATATATCACATAACACGTTTATTGTATATATGAAAAGAAACATGTATTTCAGGCCACTGATGATGCTTCCCAAATAAATGAATCGCAACAAACAAACTGCCTTCATTTAGTTGCATTGACGGTACATATCTCCCCGAATTCTCTTTTAGTATATGTTGTATGTTTGTTCAGTTAACGCGTTCCACATCACAACACTTAACGTGGGTATGGTCTATGGCTCAAATGGTTCAAATGGCTCTGAGCACTATGGGACTTAACATCTGTGGTGATCAGTCCCCCAGAACTTAGATCTACTTAAACCTAACTAACCTAAGGTCATCACACACATCCATGCCCGAGGCTGGATTCGAACCTGCGACCGTAGCGGTCACGCGGTTCCAGACTGAAGCGCCTAGAACTGCACGGCCACACCGGCCGGCCTATGGTCTATGGAACACGTAATTAACTAACTTATTAATTAACTTTGACTATCTGACGACATTTACTCGAAGAGTATGTTAGTGAACTAAATGTAGAACATATATGCAACTTTCATAATATTATTTCAGCCTTCTAACGTACTGAATATGGCCTCTTCTTTCACTATATGTACATTTAAATATCGAAGTGTTAAGTTCGTAATGTCGGTGACGGAGTTCAGTTTGAATTCATAGTGCCATCGACGGACGTCAGTTTGACGGTTTCTGTAGCGTGATAATACTTTAAGGTGCTACTCTAGGAGGATGTAAAAATGAATTTGCGCAACGGGAAATACTAAACGCGAAAATGAAGATTTGGCCCAGTCAGACTACGCCCTGAAGCAGATCTTAGGACCTCCTAATGGTGGTATTATCTCCTCCTTCTTGCTCTTCAACATATAAATTGCAACGTAAACATAAATGAATGGTTAAGGGAACTAGTAACTACAAAATGATAAATGCTGTTTCTGCTTATACATTTATTGTAGATTAAAACCTCTTTTATATATTACAAATGTTTATTTATCAATTTCCAATGAACATAAAGAGATCAAAATGTATGTCCTAACTAATATGATTGCTGAATAGCCCAAATCTGCCCTTTTTATGGTTATACGATCTAATATAAATAACGTGGGGTGACTGACATCATCTACGTACCAAACACTAGAAGACAATACTTTCAAAGATGATTTAAAGTGGTGGTCAACCTCACTGGAAATAAAACTTACGTGGTCACAGTTGTTTAGCTTTATAGCCCTAACAAGCCGAAGCAGTTAGCAATATCACCGTATGTACTGCATCTGGTGCGTCAGAGTGATGGTTCTCGTACTCATCGGCGACGATGGAAGAACTCCAGCCACAAAATAAAAGCTCTTCCAAATACTAGGACGGCACAAGCCGGTCCTAAAAAAATGGTTCAAATGGCTCTGAGCACTATGGGACTCAACTTCTGAGGTCATTAGTCCCCTAGAACTTAGAACTAGTTAAACCTAACTAACCTAAGGACATCACAAACATCCATGCCCGAGGCAGGATTCGAACCTGCGACCGTAGCGGCCTTGCGGGTCCAGACTGCAGCGCCTTTAACCGCACGGCCACTTCGGCCGGCTCAAGCCGGTCCTCTGACTAGTATAATCTAATACCGTCTTCTCCTCTCTGTATTCTACAGCCAAGGAACGCGAACTCCCAGCCACAAGGACGGAATTCACATAAAGTCTCTCTGTAAATGTAGACAGAAGAAGTGCTCTCAATCACTGAACGCAGCGTACTCAACGACGACTCCCTACCCAGAGGCGGAGTCCAGAATCGTATAAGTTCGCAACAGTACAGTGCCTAACCGTTCTAACTATAAAATCTCCTGAGAGCAAAGACAGCAAGTCCGTCTGTACCAACAAAAGCTGATACTGAGCAGCTGTGAAACACGGGCGCTCAAAAAGGAAGACCTCTTTCTCTCCACTGCTGGCCTCCCAGCAAAGCTAGGCCCCCCTTCCTCGTAACTGCAGAGGGAGAATCATATTCTCGAAACCACGAAATATTCTCCCTCTCTACAGATTCTTCCGAACACCGACCAACCACGTTTTAGTCTTTTGTCGCCCAGAGCGGAAAGTTTGCAAGGAAATACCTGTTGTTGTTGTTGTTGTCTTCAGTCCTGAGACTGGTTAGATGCAGCTCTCCAAGCTACTCTATCCTGTGCAAGCTTCTTCATCTCCCAGTACCTACTGCAACCTACATCCTTCTGAATCTGCTTAGTGTATTCATCTCTTGGTCTCCCCCTATGATTTTTACCCTCCACGCTGCCGTCCAATACTAAATTGGTGATCCCTTGATGCCTCAGAACATGTCCTACCAACCGATCCCTTCTTCTGGTCAAGTTGTGCCACAAACTTCTCTTCTCCCCAATCCTATTCAATACTTCCCCATTAGTTATGTGATCTACCCATCTAATCTTCAGCATTCTTCTGTAGCACCACATTTCGAAAGCTTCTATTCTCTTCTTGTCCAAACTATTTACCGTCCATGTTTCACTTCCATACAAGGCCACACTCCATACAAATACTTTCAGAAATGACTTCCTGACACTTAAATCTATACTCGATGTTAAAAAATTTCTCTTCTTCAGAAACGCTTTCCTTGCCATTGCCAGTCTACATTTTATATCCTCTCTACTTCGACCATCATCAGTTATTTTGCTCCCCACATAGCAAAACTCCTTTACTACTTTAAGTGTCTCATTTCCTAATCTAATACCCTCAGCATCACCCGACTTAATTCGACTACATTCCATTATCCGCGTTTTGCTTTTGTTGATGTTCATCTTATATCCTCCCTTCAAGACACCATCCATTCCGTTCAACTGCTCTTCCAAGTCCTTTGCTGTCTCTGACAGAATTACAATGTCATCGGCGAACCTCAAAGTTTTTATTTCTTCTCCATGGATATTAATACCTACTCCAAATTTTTCTTTTGTTTCCTTTACTGCTTGCTCAATATACAGATTGAATAACATTGGGGAGAGGCTACAACCCTGTCTTACTCCCTTCCCAACCACTGCTTCCCTTTCATGTCCCTCGACTCTTATAACTGCCATCTGGTTTCTGTACAAATTGTAAATAGCCTTTCGCTCCCTGTATTTTACCCCTGCCACCTTTAGAATTTGAAAGAGAGTATTCCAGTCAACATTTTCAAAAGCTTTCTCTAAGTCTACAAATGCTAGAAACGTAGGTTTGCCTTTCGTTAGTCTTTCTTCTAAGATAAGTCGTAAGGTCAGTATTGCCTCACGTGTTCCAGTATTTCTACGGAATCCAAACTGATCTTCCCCGAGGTTGGCTTCTACTAGTTTTTCCATTCGTCTGTAAAGAATTCGTGTTAGTAATTTGCAGCTGTGGCTTATTAAACTGATTGTTCGGTAATTTTCACATCTGTCAACACCTGCTTTCTTTGGGATTGGAATTATTATATTCTTCTTGAAGTCTGAGGGTATTTCGCCTGTTTCATACATCTTGCTCACCAGATGGTAGAGTTTTGTCAGGACTGGCTCTCCCAAGGCCGTCAGTAGTTCCAATGGAATGTTGTCTACTCCAGGGGCCTTGTTTCGACTCAGGTCTTTCAGTGCTCTGTCAAACTCTTCACGCAGTATCATATCTCCCACTTCATCTTCATCTACATCCTCTTCCATTTCCATAATATTGTCCTCAAGTACATCGCCCTTGTATAGACCCTCTATATACTCCTTCCACCTTTCTGCTTTCCCTTCTTTGCTTAGAACTGGGTTTCTATCTGGGCTCTTGATGTTCATACAAGTGGTTCTCTTATCTCCAAAGGTCTCTCTAATTTTCCTGTAGGCAGTATCTGTCTTACCCCTAGTGAGATAAGCCTTTACATCCTTACATTTGTCCTCTAGCCATCCCTGCTTAGCCATCTTGCACTTCCTGTCGATCTCATTTTTGAGACGTTTGTATTCCTTTTTGCCTGCTTGAAATACCTATACCCGTTAATTAGGAATTCATATAATGGTAAGCTTCTCAGAGTAAAAATCCTTGGAAATAACCCAGCCTGCGTGATTTCCGCGGTAACACTTCCTCGTTCCTCTCTGTGGTGTCCAAGATTTTCTGAGTTTCGGAAGTATTATCCGGTTATCCTTCTGGCGTCGTTACAATACCAGCCGGCTGCTGCTGTATTGTGCTTCAGCGCTCAGGTGCCCGACCGTCCATTTTGGGTTACTTCCTGTGTTAAGCAGACCAACACACCTGTGCGGGCTTTTCCACCCAGGGCCTGAGTCACACCTGCCGTTTCATTTCCACTGGTGTTCCAACCTCTGCTAGTATAGGCAATCATTCTTTACACCATTTTGATAATACAAACAATCCATCACCTTTCATGCAGTAAGAGTTAACAACCATTTACAAGTTGCATGCGACAATGTTAGTCTTCTTTAGATACTCATATATGCATTGTACAACCCATCAAATGAAACCCAGTTCCGGTTTTAAATCACGGCAAAGCATGTATACGAGTGCTTTTAAGGTGCGAAATTACAGCCACCTTACAATACTACTTGCTTAGAAGGAAGACCTCTACCAGAATCCAGCGGAAGGCCTTTTGGGAAAGTTTGAAATTCCTAATTAACACCAGATCACAATGGTCGGTGCTTGCCAAATCCTGTAGTAAATCTGCACGACAAATTGAGTTCTGCATTTTGTCTAAGAAAGGCCAGTATTATATTACAACGACGAGTTTCATCTACCGCTGAACACTAAGATAAAAACCCATTAGGAGTAAGAACTCTGATGTTCTTTTCAACCCCAGCATTAGCATCAATGTTGCTTAAATACGATCTCTGAAATGTACTGAGAGAAATTTGAACACAAGCATTAATTTTCTAGTGACTCAGTGGAAGGTCATTTAAAACAACAAAACAGCTACGTGATTTTAGGCTTTCCCAGTGTTTGACGATTTGAATTTTACTCCAGTATTCGGCCATGTGGCACCAGGGATTCGTACTCTGCCATCCAAGCAAATATTCGAGAAATTTTCAACAAAACTACCGATTTTCAAATATGTAGACCGTAAAACAACCCAGCGGTTTGTAGACCAATAACGTTACAAACAAGCGAAATGGAGTGTGGGTTCCCCTCATCCAGGAAGTAACACACGTGTGCTCCATCCTCCCTGTTTATCGACCCCCCCGCCCAGTGGTGTGTGTGGTAGGAGAGGCGGCTGTGTCGCGTCGGCAGCGCTGCTAACAAACAACGACATCCGACTAACGCAAATTTATTCCTGGCGTCGAGGCTGCACAAAGAGTTATTTATTTTGCTGGCAACACTGGCACCACTGTGGCAGCCGTGAACCACAACACGTTACCCGACATCATAAAAGCTGCCTTCCTTCGTTGACGATTCGTGTTTGATTTCAAAAGAGCGTACCTGCATATGTACAACGTTCCTCACAACAGTGTTCATAATATTCATGACCACTGTACGCTTAGAGTGCAGCTCTTTTCGTCAAGTAGATACACGTCTGAAGAAGGAAGTGTGCTACTTTTTGCAGTCAGCTCCACTGGGATGAGTAAGGCTAGTGCTTCTGCGGATGAACACAAGGCTTCATTGTTCCGATGACACACGCTAACGAGTGGGCCGCGCATACCCTGCTGATAACAGTATCTGCATCTCGTTAACCCTGGACCTCCCGCCCTGACAAGAACTTGGATGCAAGTTGGCAAAAGAAAATACCGCAAACGCCTGCTCACTACAAGCGCTCGCCGAGTGACCACAGCATTTCGTAACGCGTATAGAGGCCGAAATGGAGTTCTACGTTTATGTCACACACACATTGAGTGCGCAAAATAATATGAACGTGCACCTAATACGATAAAGGCTGATATTAGGCATTCGAAACGGTCACAATTCTACTGAGGATCGACTGATATGCAGAGTGTCCCAAACTCGTAGGATCAAATTAAACGAGTACTAGAAGACCCTAAGCTGAGTATTTTGAAACACATGATGAGAAATGAATATTACAGACGGTATGAAGTCTGAAAATGGAATATTCTTGTGAAGCGTGCTTTTATAACTGCTCATGTCAATAACCAACAACTGCCTGTTTCCTCGATGTCGTTCTACCTTGCAAAAGAAAATACCCAATCGTCAGTGATTTGTCCGTGGAGGAGCTTACCAGAGGAGCTTACCACCGTTTACATTTCGTCGTTGGTTATCGAAGATGGACCACAGCCCAGTTAACAAAGACCAAAAGGGGGAAAATAGGGGAAAAATTTGTGTAGTTGCAAATTTTTCTACAGTGGTAGAAGGGAGCGTCATGAAAAGCATGCTAAAAATCCCCATCTGTCTAGTGTGAGAGTTGTGGAGGTGGAGCGAGGCGTTCTGATGTTACTTCTTTAGGTCTTTCGTGAATAACTCAAGAATTGCTGCTTCTAGCGAAAACAATTTCCAACACAGAATGAAGAGTTCCTAATCACTTTTCTCCATATGACTAATAGTATCTGTGTTGCAGGGGATGGAATAACGGAAAATGGTTAAACATAGTGTCTTAATGGCATAAAATTAATGCTTATTGTTAGATGAAGTGGGTTAAGAACAAATATTGAATTTTTGTACCACGTCTAAGTGCGGAAGAGCAGTATCGAGCGATAAATTGTGTTCTGGGGTGCAACATGATGCAGGGGGCGGGTGTGGAGGGTAAATGTGCGAGGGAAGGTAACTCGACGGATGGTGGTCATACACTTCCCTCATTCATAAGTGTGCAAACTGAGGAGCCAGAAGGTGATTTTCCAGTCCATGTGCCCCACTACGTCACAAGAAGCGCGTACAGGGTGTTTCGTAATATTACACCGACCCTCCGCACCACACCTGGCACGCATTCCGCCGAAATGCCAGGAGGGGTGTGTAGTTTCCACAAACTGCATTAAAACATATGGAACACACATACGAGTTACTAATAATGCTAAGGCAAGAAATGGACGTGGGCAGAATATTCGTAAGTCTCTGCACACTGTTCTACACTTGGCAAATTGACTCATAGTCATTCTGTTTGGCAGCTGTAGTGTTCTTCATCACCACGAGCTCTGCTCGCTCTTCAGGTTACAAAAAAATATACCTTCCCACCAATTCCTTTATAGTTCATTTATGTGCATAGACAAAATTACTTCACTGAGCTCGTATTTATAGGGTGCAGTTGTTTTCAGTTTATTGAAAAATGGCTCTGAGCACTATGGGACTCAACTGCTGAGGTCATTAGTCCCCTAGAACTTAGAACTAGTTAAACCTAACTAACCTAAGGACATCACAAACATCCATGCGCGAGGCAGGATTCGAATCTGCGACCGTAGCGGTCTTGCGGTTCCAGACTGCAGCGCCTTTAACCGCACGGCCACTTCGGCCGGCAGTTTATTAAACGAGTAGTTTTTTGCAGTTGTTATGTGAGCTATTACGTAAAAAAATTCAACAGCTGGAGCTGTCAACTATATATCACACTGAAGGGCCTGTTCCAAATGTAACATGCCACCAAGTTATGTTTGACAATGGTTATGTTATTGTCTCCACCATGTCTGGCTGCAATACTTTTTACAGCACGAGGGGTATCAAATGCATTACCCTATCCTCATCTCTCCCCACATGTGAAGAGATCTAGAGGCTCTGCAACAGACCTAGGTCACCAAGGAGTTTAGGTTGAGCTGCCTAATTGGAACGGTTTTCGCTGTCCTACGTGCGTGCAGGCACCTTTCCTAGGCGAAGTATGAGAGCTGTGAGTGCAAGTGTATCTGTTAAGTGTAGATGACTGTAATGGTTGGTGTGTAGTATAATGATGGAGATGATGAGAGAAGGGAGAAAGTAAAATCCAGTGCTGACACATAGCCTACTCCACTTAAAGTGCACCAGAGGGCCCACAAAGCTAAACGTTCCCACCAGACAGCCGTATCACCATTAGCAGTGTTGCACGCCCTCCCTTCATGAGGGCATAAAGTTTTGGAACTGACTCCAGGACTCTGGCACAAAGACTGGTGATCAGGTACTTTCCGCCACACTGCTCCTCCTGCCCCTTCTGCTGCAAAGACAAAGGAAACTGGTCAACACCACACGGTGTACCCGGAAGATCACCCATACATGTACCGACCACGGCCAACAATGTTTCACTTTGGCAATCTGATGGGAACCGGTGTATCCATTTCAGCGCCGCCGTTGACAGTGAAGCCCACTCTATAAATACCAACAATTGCTGAATGGAAGAGGTTGATAAAGTTTACCAGTAGCGAGAGTAGTGCAGTAACTTTCTGGTCATTCATTAATTCACCACAAAGTGACTACAACACAGTTACACGATTTTACAATAGGTGGTCAACGATAGAGAGCAGCAAGGTTCTACATTTACCAATCCAGTCCTTTTCTCGCCCACGTTACTCAAGTCACTGACAACATCACACTTTCAAAAATTATACGCTTCTCAGCCTTTGTTTATAGGAACTTATTTTATACAAAAACTCACTTAACAGCCGGCAGCTGCAAATGAGTATTCATTTAACAAACTAAAAAGACCTCCACCGTATAACACGAGCTCAGTGAAATTATTTTCCACCCACATGTAAGAGAACTGGACAGGGAATGCTAGGGACGTATAGTCTGTCTCAAAAATAAGAAGCGAGCGCACTCGTGATGGAAGAAGTTGCCTTTACAGGGAGAACCCTGCAGCTGCCGTGTGGGATGACAAGAAACCATTTCCCTTCTAGCACTGTAGAACGGTATGTGAAGATTTACGTACTATCGGCCAACATGCATTTATCGCGTTAGTTAACTCATATCCGTATTCCATCTAGCGTTAATGCACTTTGTGTAAAGTAAACACGCCCTAGGAACGAAATACAGGGTATACAGAAAGTTGGCTGCAATCCATGCGTCAAATTTTGTGTGCATGCTTGGGCTCTGTCACATTGAAATCAATGTACGGTAATGTTTGAAGCCAAAGGAGGAAGGATACGTTTTGTTTATTTTATTAATTTTGCAGTTTAGCTGCCGGGCTTACCCGCAAGTAAACAGTTGTTTCTTGTACTGCGAAAGACAGAAATACGTGTTAATACGAGGACGTGCTGAAAAGTAATGCCTCCGAATTTTTTATTCTGTTCTCAGTTTCGGTTGAAGTGTTACATGTTATGCATATCAGTCAGTCGCCTTCCACGCTTCGCAAGCGCAAGTTGCAGCCCTCTGCCGCTAGAGGGCACCAAATCGCAGTGTATAACTTGGCGGTGTTTGACGTATGAGAGACCCTCAGAAAACTGAAAGCACAAATTCGACGAGTTCGCCCACACATCGAGCAACCTTTCCTTCAGCATGACACTAACAGACCACACACGAGCGTTACAGGGATCTACAACAATCCGAGACCTCGAGTTCACTGTCATCGATCATTCTCTATACAGTCCCGACTTGGCACCATCCGATTTTCATACATTTCCAAAACTTAAAAAATACCTCCTTTGAAAACTTCACTTTAGTGATGACGAAGTGGTGCAAGCAGAGCTAAGGTCGTGGCTCCATCAACAAAGTCAAACTTTTTGCAGTGACAGTATCAGCAAACTGGTTCCTCCTTGAGAGAAATTTGTTCGTTGCCTGGGTGACTATGTTGAGATACAAATATGCAGACATGAAGAGTAAAGTTTGTTTTATTTAAAAAGCTTTAAGAGTTTTCACACAAGAAATTCGCAGGCATCACTTTTCAGCACACCCTTGTGGTTTAAGCTTTATCATTGTTGTAATGTGCGGTAGTAAGAGAAACGGTGGACGATGGTGGTCAACATGTAACTGCAGAAATAATTCCGATGCAAACAAGGACATAAGCTTTTTGAGCTTTACAAAAGATGAAAAACGGTAAGGTAACATGGTTATACAGAGTTGTCAGAAACTCTGGAACGTTTGTAAGGTTCTTACAGGATAGGTTATGCTGAGGAATAATTGTTAAGGAAAAATTCGATGCGTTGCGCCCTTTCCGAGTTAATTAGCATCGAAGTTAGCCAGTCCAGCCGTTGTACGCGCAAATTCAAGCAGCCTGCCAGAGGCAGTGTCGCCAAACGTCTGCCTTGTTTGGTTTCCTAAAACTTAACACGAACGCGATACCAAAACTCGACATGGGATGGTAGTGAGGACCAAAACCAAGCCTAAGGTTGGGCAGTCTCGTGTACTGTCATCTACGCTATGAGAATAGCTGAACTAATTGTATCTGGCGGGCCACTTGAACTTGAGGGAGCAACTACCTGATTAACTAACTTCAATGCTGCTTAACTCGGAAACGGCGTAGCGCATCGAATTTTTTTGTTAACAATTACTTCTCAGCAGAACCTACCCTGCAACACCCTTACAGGCTTTCCAGATTGTTTTTGACCACCCTGCATATCTATAACTAACTAAGAGTTGACTGTTATCAGTTATGAATCAGAGCAACATAATAATTGTATATATGACGGTAGTATCTGTTCCCGAAAGAACAGTTACCGTGGATGACCATGCAGCTTTGCTAGAAAAATGAAATTATAATTAAATGGACACCCTAGCTGCAAACAGGCGTTGATGTACTTCATTATTATTGTAATTATTTGGATAGCAGGAAAGCGGCCAGGTCAAAAATATATTACAAAGACCCAAATTGCATATTTTTAACTTTTGGTTTCATTTAGTCTGTGACCTCAAAAACAATAAAATTTGTAAGCACCTATTTTCCGAGCATGTAATAAACACTAATACCAGAAAAGACTGGAAAGTAACACACAATAATTTTACAAGCAAACTGTTTAATGGGTAACAAAACAAATAGTCACAAATGAACTTACATCTTTCATCTACTTTTCTACGTAGTCACCAACGTTCTTACCACATTGTCTCCCATCATGGTATCAGTTTCAATATGCCCTGTTCGTAGAAGTCCGCTTGGTTGGAGTGTAGTGGATTTCACTTCCGCACTTGTCGCAAAGTGTTGGCCAGCCGGGAATTTTTTCATGGGACCAGACACATAAAAGTCCGATGGTGTAAGTCCGGACTGTATGGTGGATGCTGGAGACCGTCCCACCCAAATTTGGCGATTTTTTCACGAACAGCAACGGCGTTGCCGCAATGGATACACCGGTTCCCGTGAGATCACCGAAGTTAAGCGCTGTCTGTCGTGGTCGGCACTTGGATGGGTGACCATCCAGGCCGCCATGTGCTGTTGCCACTTTTCGGGGTGCACTCAGCCTCGTGATGCCAACTAAGGGGCTACTCGACCGAATAGTAGCGGCTTCGGTCAAGAATACCATCATAACAACCGGGAGGGCGGTGTGCTGACCCCACGCCCCTCCTATCCGCATCCTCCACTAAGGATGACACGGGGGTCGGATGGTCCCGGTAGGCCACTCGCGGCCTGAAGACGGAGTGCTTTTCACGAACAGGAGCAGCAATATCGGGGCTAGCACCGTCATGAAGAAGTTTGACACTGTCAGTATTAACGCTGTGGCGTTTGTCACGAAAGGCAAGACACAACTTAACCAGAGTTTTAATGTAGGCTGCGCCATTCACAGTGGTCCCGTATTCAGCCAAGTCTATTAGTAACATACCATACATATCCCAGAACACTGTCACAAGCACTTTCCTAGCAGCCTGAGCCGCTCTGAATTTTTTTCGTACTGGGGAACCAGCTTGTTTCCACTCCATAGAGGACTGCTTGGTCTCGGGTGTCAGAAGTGACAATTCCTTTCTGAAAGGCATGCCCTTCTACGGCGTAACGCGTTAAGTAATACAAGATTACCATCATTCGCTGGCCTTTGTGGTTGTCTGCCAGGTTCTTAGGCACCCAGCGAGCACTAACTTTACGAAATTTCAACGTGACATGAACAATAACGTACACCACGCCATAGGAAATGTTGAACTGTTGCCATAAGGTTCGTAGTTGCACTCGCCGGTCGTTCAAAATTGATGCCTCAATGGCTCCGACATGCTGCGGGGTTGCGTGGAAAATCACTAAGGTTCACACGATCCTCTTGGAAGAATGCACATCACCTGGAGACACTGATACGTCCCATGCAATCCCCATACACGCCATCAACATCCCTGTGAATTACACTCTGTTTATTCTCTTTGGTCTACAAATATCGAACTACATTTCGCCGCTCTTCACAAGTTGACGAGAGTGATATGCGCGCTGTGTTTGTTTCGCAGTTCAGGATTCTCTCGCTAGAGCTGCACATGAAAACAAAATACCTTCGACTGCGCAAATTTCAAACTATATCGTCGTGAAATGTCAACATTCCAGCTACTAGACCAGGGTTGAAAATAATTGGTGTGCAGTACTTTCTGATCCTCCCTCGTATTTGCCTAGTAATGCTAGGTAAGAAGGGAGGTTATACCAATTAATATGACTGATATGTACTGAGCTCCTCTGTTCAGTGAAGTGAATGTTAGGAGACTGAGGAGGATTGATGGTTATTCACATTGTAGCACATGTTCTTTACTGTAGCACATGTGTTAAGCCTGTGTTTATATCCAATGCAAGAAAAATGGACTGCATATTCTAAGACAGCAGATTTGCCGAAGAAGGCTACGAAATACTTAATTAACAACTACATAATATGTAGCGTGCACTTGGAAGATGTGAGAACTGATTAAAACCCAATGCTGTTCCAATAATATTCAGTATACCAAATCCACAAAAGGCCGTACCACTCAAAAAGAAAGCACCTAAGGATAGGACCGGTGATGTAATTCGAGAACCTAAGAAGGGTAAGTTTGACACGCTGTTAAATATGATCCATATTACATAACTGTATTGGTTAAAAATAGCCTTGGTTGCAATTTTAGTTCTTTTTTTTTAAATTTTCAACGACGCGTTTCGCCTTATTTAGGCATCTTCAGGTTATCTTTTCTAGATGGAAGCAAGAGGCACCAAGATCTGCATAACGCGTTCCCGTTCAGAGGAGTGATAACCTGAAGATGCCTAAATAAGGCGAAACGCGTCGTTGAAAAATAAAAAAAAAAAAATTGCAACCAAGACTGTTTTTAACCAATACTGTCAAGCACTGGTTTGCTGTTATGCCACATATGGACTGGAAGAATTTCCATATCACATAAAATGTTAGACTCAGCTTGTAAGTCTGTGCCTAATTCAAAACATCAGTATAAATTAAATTTTAATGCAGCCCGCTCTCTTAATTTAAATCAATACCTTCGCATTACTTTCAGTATGAAAACACGAATGAAAATTGCAGTACTGACACAAACACTGACAGTCCTGCAAAGTGTCCCATAACAAATGTTTCTGTTGGAAGTGAAGGTAATTTATCAGCTCATAATCCCAGAAAAGAAAAATTAAGAAATAAAATGAAATTGCTGATATTTACAACACAAACCAGCTTCATTGTCCTCTGAAGCTAAAAGCAGTGGCAGTTCACACCTTTCACGTGTGAACAGTAATGAACTTGAAAGAATATGTCACAAATTTTTGACTAAAGGTTTATCTCAGCTTGTGAAAATGCAGATAGGTTTAAGGGATCGTAGCGAGAAGGGAATGTGTTTCCTTACTCGGTTAGGTTAGTACCGTTTCGTAAAAATGTCCATTTTGAACCGTGGTAGTAAAGCAGTTATCGTTTCGCGTTGACTCGGTTTCAGTATGGAATCCAACGGAACACTTGACTTCGTAATTTTATCCTGTCATGCGACCAGGATGAAAACCATTCCGGTCGTGTGCTGCATCGATGTTCGCTATTCGACAGCGCGCCTTAAAATATAACTGTGCGTCACAGGAGGGTATATTTGAGTGACAGTGTCGTACACTGACCCACCTGTCAGCGCTGCTTGCTTGCAGCTCAGCCACCTGTCAAATTTACCTCACCTACCTTTCGTAGAGTTCTCCGAACGCTGCGCCCCAAATGTGAACTGTGCTGTTACCTATTTACATACAACAACACTTATAAAAAGGTACACCACTACCAAATAAAAAGGCCCTAATTCTGGTAGATGTGAGCTATATTATGGAGACCCAATGTCCTCGAAATCAGTGACTGTACAGTCTTCCATTCAGCATGACACCCTGCAAGATGGCACGTGTCAGAATTCAACAGGCGAGAGCATGAAGCTGCCAACAGATCAAGGCGTTGCATGACCCTTCACTCACATAAGAGTTAAAATGCCGCAACACCATTAACCGATGTTGGGAATGTTCTTCAATACACTCTACTTTGCCTTGCCATGCCTTGACTTACTACAAAGAACTTGTGATATCTGTTCAGGATATTTTGGACGGCCGCAAGCAAAAGCTAATTATTCCCCGTACGGGTGTCACAAAGGCAAACGACGAGTTGCGATCATACAGTACTCACCGACGTTCTCAACACCACACTTGAGTAAAGCACAGTCTCCAAGCACGCCACGAAACAAGATACCTTGCAACCTCAAATGTGGTATAACGTAACAAAAAAATGTTCAAATGTGCGTGAAATCTTATGGGACTTAACTGCTAACGTCATCAGTCCCTAAGCTTACGCACTACTTAACCTAAATTATCCTAAGGACAAACACACACACCCATGCCCGAGGGAGGACTCGAACCTCCGCCGGGACCAGCCGCACAGTCCATGACTGCAGCGCCTGAGACCGCTCGGCTAATCCCGCGCTGCTATAACGTAACAAACATTCACTTGACTCCTTGACTGTTTGTGTCTAATCTCTTCAGTTTGCCACCAGAAAAATATACTTACAACGCGTATTCAAAGTCACCTCTAAGCGAATGTAACACCCACATTACTCGCTCTGGATGAGCATTAACACAGTTAATTCGGTCATTTTATCCAAGTCGAGTGATCCACAGCGTCTACCTTAACAATGGCCGCCCTTCCCTATCCCAGCCTCTGCACGCTGTGAGTGACGTCAGCCACCGTCATTTACTAGATATTTATTTTGCCTTCAGCTCCACCTTCTCCGTTATGAACGTACATAGAAGAGAACATGAAACCAAAGCCATTCCTACGCGAATGTAACTCACACAACATTATTCGCCCGGAGTGAGGATTAACAAAGCTAATTCGGTCATTTTTACAGAGAGCCAACCAATTCCACGCGTCTGTCGAGCGATTCACCGCGTTACCCCTAACAACGGCCGCCCTTCCCTGTCCCCACCTCTGTACGCTGAGAGTGACGTCAGTCACCGTCATTTACTTCATACCAAATTTACCTGTAGCTCTGACCTTCTCTTTTATGAACTTCATTGAGCAGAACGTGAAACCGAATTATAATAAAGGTGCCCAATCTGCCACCACCCGCTACAAGGAACCATTTAAGGGACTCCTTTCCCCCGAAATGCTATACGTCACGAACTCGCCCGTCCGAAGCCAAGTGAATGGGTATCCTCCATCTAAAAGTACGTCGTAACTTTCTGCTTTAGGCCTCCCTGGGTATCCCTGCACTTATCTGTGTCAGCTACGAGCCCTGCAGCTACCAGCCGCCGAGCGGCGTGGCCGCGGGGTTAGAGGCGCCATGTCATGAATTGCGAGGTCCCTCCCGCTGGAGCTTCGAGTCCTCCCTCAGGCATAGGTGTGTGTGTCGTCCTTATCGTAAGTTAGCTTAAGTAGCATGTAAGTCTAGGTACCGATGAACTCAGCAGTTTGGTCACTTAGGAATTCACACACATCTGAACGTCTGAGCTATCAGCCGCCATGCTGCCTTTCAACACTGGGAGCTCGGCACGCCAAAATCGCCGCTCAGACTCTGATACGCTCACAGAATTAAAGTGAGAATTTCTTTTACACACATAGTCTGATGTTCAAACCATTTTCATCATTTGACTTCTCATAGTTTACTGCTTCACTTACATGGATTTGTAACTAGCTCACTTACAAGATTCGATGTATAAAATCTTATATTTCCTTTATCGAGTCTTTGAGAGTGCGCAGTGCTATGACAATACACTGCCCTATGCTTTGCTTCGTACGTATTATCTACTGTGTGCTCTGGGACTAATTTTCCTTCGTTCACTGGACTAATTACTTATTACAGAGACTTGGATACATATTTAATATATGCTGTAGCAGGATTTAATGCCTGGAAAACTGAACGAATGTACAAATAAACATTTTGCAGTAAGGATCATACCAAATGTGAGAAATTATTCGTAGTGGATAGGAACTTACGAGGAACTAACTTATTCAAGCCACACAGTGAGGTGTTGATGTCGAGTTTTTGGACAGTGTAATAAACACGAAGGTGTTCAATAAGGCTGAGGATGGGTAGGAATTTGATAAAATGGTAAAATAAGGTAAACAAAGATTGAAACATATCAACTACATGAAACAACAATGTAACTTGCAGCTGTGGCGTTGAATATGGCTCTGTGAAATAAGTGAACGTATATTTATCAAGCGCGCATGTAAAGATAACGTGTTCAACAAAGATGCAGAAATAGTATAAAATAAAATATACATGTGACACGGAGTGGTTTCTGTTACTTGTAAACGAGAAAAGACTTAAGGAACTTAAATATAGGTGAACCACACAACAAAGTTCCCCTACATCCTGAAAAGTTAAACTGTGAGACGGTACATAAAGGCTTTCTGCTGGAAGTAGAACTGCGCTCTACCAAAACTGTTGTTTTGGTAGTTTTGGTACACTACATAAGTGACGTAGTAATTGATAATATTACCAGTAGCATTGGTAGAATTGTTAGGGAAAGAAATATAAACGAATGTGTAAGGGAAAAACTGGGAGCCGACGAGATTCCTTGCTTTTTCTGCACATAATTGAAACCGCATATCATTCAGTGTTAGTCCACTGTGTATTTCATGTCCTTATACAATATAAATTAGAAAAGCTGTTTATGAATAACAGAAACATGTTTTATGTAAGTTCGACGAAGTACTGAAGTGACGTTTGATACATTTTGGTTTTGCGTTTTTTTACCTTTCTGTTTCGGAAATTGCGTTTTCTAGCACTACAAGATAAATTTGTATTGTTTTCCTTATCTTTGCAATAACATCCCTGTGTTTCGCATTACAAATAAACAATTTTCGAATTAAACCTGTATTGAACAAATGGTTCAAATGGCTCTGAGCACTATGGGACTCAACATCTTAGGTCATAAGTCCCCTAGAACTTAGAACTACTTAAACCTAACTAACCTAAGGACATCACACACACCCATGCCCGAGGCAGGATTCGAACCTGCGACCGTAGCAGTCCTGCGGTGCCGGACTACAGCGCCAGAACCGCTAGACCACCGCGGCTGGCTGTATTGAACACTTACAGTTTTATTGCTGCTGTAAATACCGTTTGTCCCTAAGTAACAGACAGGAATATATGCAGAACAAGAATGTTCTGTAAGTTACCCAGCCATTTATATATCCTCACTCAGTTTCTTGACATTTCACCACCTCCTGTTTTTGAGGAAATCTAACAAGACACTGATTACATATGCAAGGAAAGCGATTGCGACGAGGGAACGCCTGATAGGTATGCAGCACACCCAGTCTACAAATAATGCGGGTACGACCTAAATTGACCAAAGCTACTAGGAAAACTACCGCAGTTGGCGCTTACTTACGGTAGACTATGGTAGCCTGTTGTAGCCTTCGGCAGTTTTACAACTTTATCTGTAAACTATGCCAAAGCAGAGTCCCAGCAGCCTGGCTCACTGGCACACAGGGTCACTTGTTTATATGGTAAAGGCAGTATTCTGCCCGCTGAGCAGTTTCAAGTGATAACAGCCATGGTCGCGTCACTCTGGTCTCACAGACCAATCAATATAACGCTGAAGCGGAGCATTTACAATAAAATGAACTCTACTTGAAACACAATTAGGCAAACACAATGAACACGGCATCCCTTCTTCGATTACACAGTGCGTATATGTGTGGTAGTACAAAGTTATATCAGTCTGAGATAAGGAATCAAGGAACGGTAACGAATGAGTCGAAAGCAACGTATCCACACGTGATATTGACTGAATCTGCCAGTGAAATACAATAACCTACGAATTGTTACTTGTGCAATGTAATTAATCGGCAGACCAACCAGTATGTATGCGTATCCCGTGGTGGGTGCGGACAGGAAGCACTGATGTGGTCTGCCATGAAACCCAGCTCTGCAAGATTGCAGTCTATTCAAGTGTATAGTCAGGGCCTATGAAAATGGCGTACGGGCTGATTACAGGTTTGGTTGTTGCATATAGACAAACAAAAGGAAACTATGGGGAAGCCACGTAAAAACATATGACGAACACCATGATACCAAATATGTTCCAGTAGATCAGGGAGACCGGGTCAAAATACAACGATCGAGTACTAAAACCAATTTTACGGACTTCCCGCTGGGGAGAAACAGTTGAAGATTCTTCTATCTGCCTGTGCAGTGGATGTCATACAAAACGCTTATTTCGAAGAAATGTGAGATCACCAGCTGGAACCCTAGCATTCAGATAAATTTCCCTTCGGCTGTCCTAGGATCTAAGCCAATGACTGTTGCAGCTCTTCACTTCACTGGTTGTATACTTTCCTAGAATGAAGCCTGACGGCAATAGTTGGAATAGTTACGTATGATCGTCAAGACTTTCAGTGATCTTATGGGCGACAAAGTACATACGCCCGTATTTGCTACGACCCCGCTTAACGGCATCATTGTACAGTGTACACTGTGTTTCGAGAGACATACTCTCAGCCTTGTTGGATGGAACTCCATTTGACCTTTATTCTAGAGCTTGGGTCCAACATGATGGACCCCTCAACTCAGTCTGCAGATGCTGTTAGTGAATCTACGCGTAATGTCGTCCCTGTTACATGGAAAGGTAGAGGAATTTATATATTTTGGCCTGCTCTCTCACCTTCCTGGACCCAATTTGATTTCTTCTTGAATCGCCGGAAAAGCCTTTGGTATAAAACTGACGACGATCTCGTTGACTGAGACATCGTGCGAATGCCTAGCACAAAACATGGTGCGACGATTTCGTGCCTATATAGCACCTTGTTAAAGCTGCGTGGATAAATAATATTGTGCCAGAATATCTCTGCTGGGACTTTCATCATTTTCAGCAGAGCAGAGGTAAATCCGAAACTTCTACATTTACGCTTATAACTTACGAGTCATTCTTTTCCGATCAATGTTCACTATCCCAAAATGATACAAGTCTTCCACCTTACGAGGAAATCTGTACCAGCAAGGAAAAGCATTTACATGTGACGTTTGATTTATATTCGTGGAAAGTGTGTAAACTGTGCGCATCCACAGCACGCTTCGGTGTCATTGCAAATTCTCCTCCAAGTTCCGCTACTTCCGCACCATTTCGGCATCTGAAAAGTAACTCGAAAGCTTCATGTTATAGTCATTCCCCCGGAGAAGAAGAACTCTGTGCGGTGCCCCTCTGATTACTGAAGCTGTTAGACGTGTGTATAAGCGTCTTTATGGCGGCGATGGTGGGGGCAAACTGTTTCTCCACCACATCTGTTGAGGCAACTGGCGGGCTATCCTGGTTTAGGCACCATTAAATCACACCGCCGAATCCCCTAACGGTACTTTACAAAGGTCACGGCCGCTTCGATTCGCTTTCCTACCAAACTGAACATATTTCTCCGCACGGAATATCGACGAGGCGCTACAGCCGAAAAACCACCGATGCCTTTACAGAGCTAGCGCGGTATAAAGCTTTCGCTTACTAGCAAAGTATTTCACGTGCTGGCTTGTGAAATACCGTGGTATTGCCAGAACCGTAGCTCGGTTGCATTATTCACTTACAAAAACTGCATGTCTGATGCACTTGCTCATAAATCAATCAGAAGCGTATGTCTGGTTAATACGCAACGATCCTACTGTAAGATACTGAATGGGATGCATTTTGGTTTGGATGCTACACTGATGACTAAATGTCAAATATCTTTCACCAACAAAGCAAGCATCCTCCTACCGTCTCTTCGACATAGAGAAACGTCAGGATTAGAAAGAAAATATCCACCTCTTTGCTGTTAAGCGTTGCATTGCATCATATAGCTATAATGTGGAATTGAGCCGTGTTTTACCACCTACAGAATTACCATTATATCGAAAGCTACGTTAGTTGTCATACGCATAATGAATGCTACTACTGTCAACATTCATCTATTTAATCGCATATATAAGTGTGATGTCTGTTCTTTCGTACATGTCCGAAAGAAAAGACAGCATTTTGATCCGGCAGCCATTATGAATTAAGACACAGAGGAATTACAATTATTGGTTGCAACCGGGCATTGATTTAAATCTACGGGGAAAGTTCAAAGCTTGTGACAGACGAGGATTCAAACCCGGTTCTCTTGGTTACTAGCCAGATGCTCCGACCAACCCTCCAGACTCAGTGGTCATTGCAATTGCAAGGTTCGGCACAAATTTTCGACTTCCCCCATTGATTTCAATCAATGTCCTCTCGCAGCCGATGTCTGGGATTCCTTTGTGTCTTATTTAATGGCAATTTTATACGTATTCTATATAACACGGTTGTTATTAACACCAGCACACGTAATCTTATAAAAGAACTATGTAGACGCTGTACATATCAGAGCTCCTGAAGATGAATACACGGGTTCCAAAATGAGAACGTGTCTAATTTCAAATTACGTATTTGTAAGTGAAAGGAGAATTTATTATTTTGTTTAATTCTTTAATGTTGCTATGGTCATTTCATTACACAGTCAATTTTCGCAGCTCAGTCAGTAATTTTTCAGAATAATAGTTTCTGTTTTATAAGAATGGGGTTACAAAGCAAGATGTATTTTGTTCTCTCTTCCAATACCAGTGACTTGAGTCTGGAAGTTTCAAAAACGTGCAGGTTTCCTATTTGAGAATTGGCAAGCACAGTGCGGAAGTGTGAGCCGGAAATTTCAATTCGCCTCCCACTACTGTAATGAAGTTCAGTGACCGCGATGCTCTACGAGGTTTCCCGCGCTGCAGTTTGTAGAGCATTTCTGACACTGAAATGTGTGAGGAAGGGCACAGATCTTTCGTTAATCTTCTACTCCTCTTATGTTCATACAACTCGGTGAGTGTCCCAGACCGTTCAACACATTCTTGAATTACGCTTCCAGAGTATTTTTGCCTAGACGCTTTTGAATGCTTCGGCCTATCGCATAATGAGGCGGTATTGGACATTCCTTTACATTTATCAGTGTTTAGCTACAGCTGCCACACTATGAACCAGGACTATGCCTCATCTGCGACTGTCTCTGCATTTAGTAAACATATCTCAACGGTGATAGATTCCGGAACACAGCTGGCTTGTAGGCGTACTACCTCATACAGTTACAAACGTAGCTAGTTATGTCGTTTCTGTACATCGTAAATAGTATCGTTCTTGTCACATTATTTCCAGGTTCACTGGACGATGGTATATTTTATAGGCTTATTCCTGTGAGTTTGGTTGGTTGATGGTGGCACAATAAGATTTTAGATAAATATAAATTCATATCACTATAAATCTGAAATCTCAGCTAACCACACAATAATATAAAAAAGGAAGGCACTTGTCAAAAGTGTAAGATAGAAACAGACACACGTTCGAGACCGAAAATCAGTGCAATTGCAGATGCTGTCCCTTTGACAGGAAGGGAGGGGGGAGAAATAAAGAGCAACAAGGAGCCGGTGTATATATGTGTGTGCCTTTGGGTGAGAGAGAAAGAGAGAGAAGGTGACGCGGTTAGAAAATGGCGGTATTTCGTGAAAATTTATCAGCAACCACTCATCTTGGCGTAATACATCCCAACCGTTTCATTGCAAAAGGCATGTAAAACCGGAATTCCTTGTGCGAAACATACAAATATTTTTACGCCACTCGTGTGATTCAAAAATATTTCAACGAATTACTCTGTCGCTAGCAACACGCAGCTAAACACATCGTCCACAAGCCTCCAAAACCACGTTGTTTATTCGCAGCATTTAGGGAGTAACAAATAATATTTGCTCAGTGCCAACACGTCCCGTTTCAAATAATACGGTTTAACTTTGCAACACATTTCACTCGTTTATTGATATTAATCTAAACGATCAACTCGTTTAACGAAAAGAATTCCCGTTCGAATACCAATGTAGCATAAAAAGCGTGGTATTGGCGAAAGACCACTATATCCAGTTCAAATATTGACTTTCTGATCCTCCTGTTAAAGCTGCCAGCGCGAGAAAAGGCTAGCCCTGCAACAAACATGCCACAGTAAATTAACAGCGTATCTCACAGCCGTATACATGCTGTCTGCGTCTCGTTCAGGGATTGTTGCTCAGTGATACGTGGATACAGTCACTCACTCACCACTACTTGCACTCTTTGATGGGTTGAACAGAAACGTCTACAAAACAACAACTGCACCGTCCTCCCACATTTTCTCAGAACACATACTGCCTGTGTGGTTGATTAGGATTTCCTTTGTAACACAACTGAGTGTATCGTCCTTAATCCAGAAGTAACGAGAGAGAATGTCGTGCCTCACCGTAGTACGACTTGTCTGCTGCTGTACGCGAAAGGACTGAGGGTGTCTTTCTTGATCCAGAGGCATCGTCAGAATTTTGTACCTTACTGCAGTATAATTGGTCTGCTGCTGTACACGACCACGAGCCAAAACATTATTACGGTAACTCCTTCTAAACAAGATGTCGGCCCTCCTTTGGAACCTATCACAGCAGGGATTCTGCATTCCATCGATTCGACAACTCCTTGGTAGGATTCTCGAAATACGTGGCAGCAGACGTCTACACACAGGTCACGCAGTTTCTGAAAATTACGGACCGCTGATTTGTGGGTACGGAGCTGGTGCCGGATAACGTCCCAGATGTGTTGCATCGGGTTCGTATCAGGTGAGTTTCACGCTCGAGACATCTACGTTAGTGCACTAGTATACTCCTCAAACCATTCTAGCACGGTATTGTGACACGTGCAGTTATCCTGCTGGAAGATTCCATTGCCGTCGGGAAAGACATCAAGGGATGCATGTGTTAGAAAAATTGTTTCGTAGACCACTGCTGTGGTGATGGCATGGGTTACTACCACAGATTCCATGGAAGCTCAGATGAATGTCCCCCATGGCATAACACTGTCCCTACTGGCCTACGTCCATACTGTGGTATATGTTTCGAGCAGAAGTTCGCCTGGGTGGGGGCGTATCCCGACACGACCATCGATCTGTTGTTACCATTGATCCGCAATTCAATACCGATTGCGGAGCACTATTTTCAGCAACGTGTGCTGAATGGTTTTCTCCGAAACACTTGTGCCTGCTCCAGCATTGTACTCTCTCGTCAAATTTGCTACTGCTCGTTAGACATGTTACAGTGCCTTCGCTGTAGTCGATGGACTTTGAATTCATGTCCTTATGGGATTTCCAAAGTTTTAATTGATGGTACTAAGCTCAGCTTGCGCTCTGCTCAAGTTGTTGCTTGTGCTTTTCTTCGCTAGGTGTCGAAATTGCGAAAGTAGCCGTTTTGTAAGGGTTTACATATTTTGTCACCATGTATGAGCCTTGTGAATGAACTGTTGTGGACTGCTTTGTTTTTATCCATTGTGCACTTTGAAACAGCTGATTAGGCGCACGTATTGGAGTGTGTGTTATTTGAGTTAATTATTTTCGCTTCTCATGTTGTGCAAGCCTGACTGTACCCTATGAAGTAGTTTTCCGTACTAGCACGGATTGTTTTGTAACTGCCAGCCACCTGAGGCTCTTGAACTAGCCAGCGGAATGGTGCATATTCAGGTTCTGGTCCTGTAAAGTTTAATTGAGCTGGATGACTGAGATCATAGCACACCAATTTTCCTGATTTTTACTGCTACTACTCAAAAGGCTGTTAAAGCTGACCTCACACAGTAAAGTGATGGTTTTTGCTAACATTAAAAATTTCTGATAAATAAATTACAGTGTCCATTAAGAACCTCATATTACGGGGAAGGAACTATCGAGATTTGTTACATTGTTTAATGTACAGTCGTGGACAAAACGAGTGAGACCCCTCGCCTTTTCGTTATGCTGATCCGCACAGCTTTAAAGTCTGCTACACAGCATAACGGCAAGGCGACGAAGTGCTACCAACATACTGTGCACAGGCGTGAAATTGAAAAACTATCCGAACTTTGTTAGACTGTTTTCAATCATGTCTAAGACTATATTACAGCTGATTCGTGTGTTAAACACAATACGTAAATATAAGATATAAATGAAAGAAAAAACGCTAATTAGTATGAACTGTACTAATAAAAATGAATTTCAGCTTATCGAGATAACATAACTGTTTTAGTAAGACAAAGTACCCCACATCGTTACGAATTAGCAAAATATTATGCACATTCGGCAGCGAAACGGTCTGTGTCAACGTTCAGACCAGTCATACTGGATTACCGTTGCGTAAATTTTCTTTACATAAACAGCCGTATCTTTAGATTGCGTTCACATAGAAGCTCACTTTTTTACATCACCAAGGGACCGTATACCGCAGGAAGTGCGATACATTTCCACTTATTATGTTTACCCGTACTCAAGGTAAACGGGCTTTAACGGTTGGGTAGACAGATAGACGGTCAAGAAAGTGAGAGTTGTAGGATTCCATTTTTATCGATTTAGGTGACTAAATCCTAACAACGAAAATAGCTACGACAGTTACCGAAGATGAGGGCCGCATAAATAATTCCCCCTATTCTTTATTTAAAATGTTCTAGTTGCAGTCGATACATCAGCATATTAATCGTAGCTTCGCTTTCGATCCAAATCACGTCTACAGGAAAGCAAATAAAGCCCATTTGCCAATACACGTGATAATTCAGATCCTAGTATTAATGCCACCACGTTTTAGAAGTGCGAGCATTCCCATAGCTTAAGACACACTTCGGCTAATGAACGTTTCCAGGCTGTGGCAAGTCTAATGGAGAGTTCGAAACATTGTATAACACGTTTGGCAGCTATGTCGCCGTTTATTTCCTGGGGTGGTGCACAATTATCCTACTAAATTTACTCGCTAATAACAGTATTTGGTATTTCGATAAGCATCCCTAATGATTGTCACATAAGCGGTGACATAAAGGTAGAAAATTTATGTTTCTGAGTCCAGAAAGCTTTATGCAACAGAAACTGCAGATCATTTTGCCATTTTTCGTTGCGAAATTTCCGGCTTATTCATGTCTGGGGTAATAATAGAGGGCTGTTTGCCTGGGTTGTCTGATAGCGTTGTGAAAGGTGTTTGCTACTGCAAGGGAGGTCTGGTTTGTTTTCGGTTCTAATCTCGATGGAGGCAGATAGACTATCAATAAAGCAATTTTAAGAATTTCTCGGTCCCCCAATAAGTTTTTTTTCTGCGTTTATTCTGTACCGGCGCCCTGTGGATGTTAATATGAAACTCTTGTATAATTTCATACTTGTTGTTGCCTACTTTTTCCGCTTCTGTCAATAATTGAATTGATTTTTAACTGAATTTCGTTATGAATCTTCACGCATTGCTAAATTTGCACACTTTCATGATAGGTCAGCAACGGTAATCCAGTATGACTGGTCTGAACATTGACACAGACCGTTTCGCGGCCGAATGTGCATAATATTTTGATAATTCGTATTGATCTGGGGTACTTTGTCTTACTAAAACAGTTATGTTATCTCGATATGCTGAAATTCATTTTTATTAGTACAGTTCATACTAATTAGTCTTTCTTCTTTCATTTATATCTTATAGTTACGCGTTGTGTTTAACAAACTAATCAGCATTAATATAGTCTTAGACATGATTGAAAACAGTCTGACAATGTTCGGATAGTTTATCAATTTCACGCCTGTGCATAGTATGGTGGTAGCACTTCGTCGCCTTGCCTGTTATGCTGTGTAGCAGACTTTAAAGCTGTGCGGATCAGCATAACGAAAAGGCGAGGGGTCTCGCTCGTTTTGTCCACGACTGTACAAGGAGTTGAATAACATTGTTCGCTTTTAAAATGTAACTTTAGGTTAATAGCTCCCATTCTGTGGCACATCGGTGTTTTTTCTGGTGGGACGTACTTCTGAACATTCTGGTTTCTTAAAGAATAATATATTTACTGTTGAATCGAGTTGAAGTTTTATCAATGTGTATCATTCGAGGACCAAGACATTATGAACACGTTGCAAATGTCACTGCTGTTTCATCACATCTGACATGAAATTTACATGCCCAGATAGCATGTTGACGTGTGTTTCCCTAAACACTTCTTCACTGAGGTTACATGGCACTACCTCATGCAGCCTTTATGTAACAGGACATCACTTATTCTAAACTGCAGCTGCATCATGTAAAGCTTACTATTGGAATCATCAGTTTGCATTCGCACTGCGTTCCAGCCAGCAAGACTGTGTCCCTATGCCTATACCACTACTACCTTTTGCCTCAACTCGTCTTCGTATACTTGTTTCTTACCTTTATTTCAAATTCACTCAACCTCAACGTCCATCTCGTCACCCCGCCAACAGGGTCCTTCCAATCCATTATTACCTTAGAGCTGCATGATTGGTCATTACTTTGAGATTCTTCCCATACAAACGTCATGTCCTAGTTGACAACTGCAGGTTGATGTTGACTGGTAATGTTGTTTCTATCACCCGATATGTCTCCTGGTACCTTTCCAAAACGTTCTATGTTTTACCTGTGGTGGTATAAATGCTTGACAATATTACACTCTGCCCTACTCTGCACTATTGTAACATTCTCATACAATCCCAGAGCTTTGGTATTTACTTTCTGCTCATACTTCCACACTTCCCTCATTTACTAGGCGAGTTTGAGAACTCGTTCCCTGGTCTTACATATCTTTCCTATGATCACTCCAGATAGTGACGGCATCTTCCTTGCCACGCGGGGTAGCCGAGAGGTCTACGGCGCCTTGTCACGGTCCGCACGGCTCCTCCCGTCGGAGGTTCGAGTCCTCCCTCGGGCAAGGGTGTGTGTGTTGTCCTTAGCGTAAGTCAGTTTAAGTTAGATTAAGTAATGTGTAGGCCTAGGGACCGATGACCTCAGCAGTTTGGTCCCATAGGAACTTATCACCAATTTCCGAATTTCCATCTTCTTCCAATACACCACCTCATACCAGGACATTCCTGTACCAGAATGAACGTTGCAATCGTAAGCTGCCATGAGAAATGAAAGGTACGTTTTACATTCATTATGGTGAGATTTACTTAGCAACTCAGTGTCTTACTAATACTATGGTGGACACATACCGTTTTAACATTAGTTCGTGGATGCAGTGGACTAGCTCTTAATTTCACAAACCGTAGCGAATGTCACTGCTCTTCCATCAAGTCTGACAGGAACTTGGACAGTGATGAACCAGAGCCACCAGTTGCTGACAATGCTTGCGACACTGTAGCTGCTTGCTGATTTTCGATGGTGATTATTTTCATGTACCCTGTAAAGACGTCAGTATTCGTTAAATCGAAATGTTTTCGCATTGGAGTCCAGTTCAATCGACACATGACACCATTCGCTATCAATTCGAATGGTACTGTTGCTTCCAGTAAACCCTGTAATGGCAACTCCTTATGTCCCACCGAGCGAGGTGGCGCAGTGGTTAGACACTGGACTCGCATTCGGGAGGACGACGGTTCAATCCCGCGTCCGGCCATCCTGATTTAGGTTTTCCGTGATTTCCCTAAATCGCTCCAGGCAAATGCCGGGATGATTCCTTTCAAAGGGCACGGCCGACTTCCTTCCCCGTCCTTCCCTAGTCCGATGAGACCGATGACCTCGCTGTCTGGTCTCCTTCCCCAAAACAACCAACCAACCTTATGTCCCACGATTGCTCACTGTGCACAGTGGACATAGTTCCATCCAGAATTGATCCACACTATCTTTCCTCTCCTTCCACCACTACCATATTTCCAGTCTTTGGTTCATTGCTCTTTTCCGCTCTTGGTGGCCGTGCCACAGGTCGCGCGGTTCCCCCGTCGGAGGTTCGAGTCCTCCCTCGTGCGTGGGTGCGTGTGTTGTCCTTAGCGTAAGTCAGTTTAACTTAGATTAGGTAGTGTGTAAGCTTAGGGACTGATGACCTCAGTAGTTTGGTCCCATAGGAACTTACAACAAATTTCCAAATTTCATTGCTCTTCGACCTCCATTTCCAGATAGCATGTGACCATGCGTTTCCCTTAGCACTCCTTCACTGAGCTTAACTGGCACCATCATATGCAGTCCCAATCCTGTTGCTACGGTAACAGGACTTCACACATGCTAGACTGGAGCTGCATCATGTACAGCTTACAGACTGCATCACCAGTTTGGACAGCTTGCCACTCGGTAAGGCTATGTTCCATTACCTCTTGTACTGATAACTTTAGACTCAATCCATCTCTTCTTACATTCTTCTTACCTGTCCTACACACTACTTCATAATCTAATTCATTCAACTTCAATGCCCACGTTGTGAGCCTGCTAGACGGGTCCTCCAGATCCAATAATCATTTTAGAGCGGCATCATCGGTCACTTATTCCAATTTTTTTCTCGCACAAATAGCGTACCCTGGATGGCAACTGAAACTGGACTACGTTACCCATTATGGTGAGAGCTTACATAGGAACTCTAATATTAGTTTCTGGATGCAACGGACTAGCTCTTAATAACCTGTAGCAAATGCCATTACTATTTCATCAAATCTGACATGAAATTTGTAACTTGGTCTGTCAGAAACCAGACCAACCATTTTTTAATCGTGGCTTGCGCAACTGCTTGCGCAACTGATTCGAAATTGCGATCGTTTCCTAGAACCGTCTAAAGTAGTCAACAATCGTTAAAACGAAATGCTTTCGCACTGGAATCCAGTTAAATCGATCCGTGTCACTATTCGCTGTCAATATGAATAGTATTGTTGCTTCCAGTAACCTTTGTGATAGTAACTCCCCATGGCCCATGACTGCTCATTATGCACACTGCACACAATTCCATCCAGTACTAATCCACATCTTCCTTTCTCCCGTTGCACCAGTTACATGTTTCTACTCTTTGGTTCATTGCTCTTTGACCTCCGCTCCCATATAGCATACGGTCATGTGTTTCCCTTAACTATTCTTCACTGCGCTAAGGTGACACCACCACATGCACACAGCGTCAACGGCCGCCTCATGAGCCTCCTAGAATGGCACTTCAAATCCAATAATCACATTAGAGCTGCATGTTCGGTCTCTACTCTGAATCTTTCCCATAAAAATAGCAGGTCCTCCTTGGCAAATAAAACGTGACGTTGATTGGAAATGTTGTCTTCATCACTTGGTGTGGTGTCTAGTAGCTTGTCACAACCTTTTTCGTTTTACCCCTAATGGTATGAGAGCTAGACAACGCTACCCATTGCCAGACTCTATTATATGGTAACTTTTCATGTGCATTCCAAGTACTTCTTGCAATTCCAAAGGTTTGGTATCTGCTTTCTCCACATGCCTCTATATTTACCTTAGTTTTATGACGAAACTGGGAACTGGTTCCCCATTCTTACCAGTCTTCCGTCTGATCACTCCAGATAGTGAGGGTATCTTCCCCCCCATACACCTCCTCATAAGGGGATAGCCTGATGCCAGAGTGAACCTTTAAATTGTTAACTGCCATGATAAATTAAGAGTACATATCCCAGCTACTGTGGCGTCGGTTTACATACGTATTACATTAGCATCTTACAAACAGTGTGATTGTCACACTCAGTTCTACCATTAGTTTGTGCATGTACTGGACTAGCTCTTAATTTACGAACACAAGGGAAGTGTCACAGATCTTTCATCAAGCCTGACATGAAATTTGTCATTCAGCCTACGATAAACCTCACGGACACACCAAACCTAAACAACCAGATTATGACCATATCTTGTGCCACTGTAGCTGCTTGGTGGCTTGGCATAGCAATTATTTCCATCTACCCTGAAAAATGGTCAATAACCGTTGAAATGAATTTTTGCGCTCTGGAGTCCAGTTAAATCGACCCTTGACACACATCCCTATCATGTCAATTGTATTGTTGCTTCCAGTACCCTTTGCAATGGTATTTGCCTATGGCTCATATCTGCTCATTGTGCACATTGCACACGATTCCTCACAATATTGGTCCACATCTTACTTCCTCTCCTTCCAACAGAACGATTCTGCTACCCTTTCTTTTGTTGCCGAAACCCTTCTTCAATGATCTTAGCTTGCACGAACATGCACAGCCCGAGTCTAGTTGTTTTAAGTAACAGGACAGCACACATGCTAAACTTCAGATGCATCATGTACAGCTTGCAGCTAGCAACAGCAGTTTGCACTGCTTGCCTCTCAGTAATGCTGTGTCTCAAGGTCTGTACTACTACTATCTTCTGGCTCAACCCATTTGTTTTTACTTTCTTCTTACCTTCATAATGAAATGCAATCAATTCCAGCACCCGCTGATGAGTCTGCTAAAAGGGTCCTTAAAATCATATAACCATGCAGAGTTGCATGGTTGAGCAATACTTCGTATTTTTTCCATACAAGTAGCATGGCCTAGACGGCTACTGAAGCTTTACATTGACTGGTAATACTGCCACAATCACCTGGTATGCCCCCTGATACACTATCACAGACTTTCTTATTTTTACCCTTATGAATATAGTGGCTTACCAAGATTAGCCCTTGCCATACTCTGTCCTGTAGTATCTTCACCACGTACTTTCTTAGTACATTTTGCGATTCCCGAATTCTGGTATTTGCTTTCTGCACATGCCTCCACACTTACATTGATTTCTGGGCGAAAATGCGAACTGGTTAACTGTTCTTACCAATCTTTCGTCTCATCACTCCATATGGTGGGAGCATCTTCCTCCCGTACACCAGCTCATTAGGGGATAGCCCAGTACAAGTGTGAACCTCCGAGTTGAAAGCAGACATAACAAATTACAGGTATATATGCTAGTCATTGTAGGGAGAGGTTACATAGTTACTGAACTTCTTGCCAATAATATGAATGGACACACTTCTTCAGCCATTACTTGTGGGTCAGAGATCTACCACTAAATTTCATAACCCAAAGCAAATGTCACTACTCTTTCATCAAGTATCACATGTAATTTGTCTCTCAGTCTGTGACAAACCAGAGCAACCACTTTCTCATTATAGCTTGAACCACCGTAACTGCTTGCTAATTTGGAATGGCAATCATTTCCTCATACCATGAAAAGTGGTCAACAATCAAAAAAATGGCTCTTAGCACCATGGGACTTAACATCTGAGGTCATCAGTCCCCTAGAACTTAGAACTACTTAAACCTAACTAACCTATCACACACATCCATGCCCGAGGCACGATTCGAACCTACGACCGTACCGGTCGCGTGGTTCCAGACTGAAGCGCCTAGAACCGCTCGGCCACCCCGGCCGGCCAAGGTCAACAATCGGTAAAACAAAACGATCTTCCACTAGAGTCCAGTTTAATTGACATATGACGTACATCCCTCTAATTTCGAACGATATAATTGCTTCTAGAAAAGTTTGTAATGTTACCTCACCATGGCTCAAGTCTGCTCACTGTGCACACTGTACACAGTTACTTACAATATTGATCCACATTTTCCTTCCTCCAATTCCACCAGTACCATCCTGCCCACTTCGGTTCAATGCTCTTTGACCTAAATTCATAAATAGCATGTGGTCATTTGTTTCCCTTAACACTTCTTTTTTGAGCTCAGGTATCACCACCACACATAGCTCCAGTCTAGTTGTGTTATATAACAGGACGTCACATGTGCTAAACTGTGGCTGCGTCATATACAGCTTGCAGTTGTCATCAGCACTTTCCACTGCCTGCCACTCAGCAATGCTATGTTCCAGTGTCTCTACTACTACACCCATTTGGATCGATAGATCTGCTTTTGCATGCTTCTTACTGGCTTGTGCTCTGCTTCATAATCGGATTTACTCAGCTTCGATGCTTACCTCATGAGCCTGCTAGAGGGATCCTTCAAATCCAGTAACCACTTTTGCGCTGGAGCCCAGTTATATCGACCCATGACACCCATCACTATCATTTTAAATGGTACTGATCCTCCCAGTAGCACTTGTAGTGGTACTTACCTATGGTTCATGACTGTTCCCTATGCACACTGCTCACAATTCCTCACAATACCTCCCTTCCTCCACTTCAAACCAGTTTGTCTCAAACCTTCATGCCCAGATAGCATGTGGTTGTATGTTTCCCATAAGACATATTCATTGATCTCAGCTGGTACCGACACACGCAGCCCCAACCTAAATGTTTTACATAGTAGGACATGACACATACTAAACTTCAGCTACATCATATATGGATGCAGTGGAATAAATCTTAATTTCTGAACCCATACCAAATTCACTGCTCTTTCATCAAGTATGACATGAAATTTATCCCTTGCTCTGTTATTACCCTCTCAGGCTCACCAAAACATCAGCAAGCAGACAGTGGTATGCACTACTGTCTCAGTTTGGTGATTTAGGATGGCGATCATTTCCACATGCCATGAAAAATGGTCAATAATCGTTGGAAAGGGACGCTATCCCACTGTATTCCAGTCAAAACGACACAGGCTACACATCATATCATTTCGAATGGTATTCTTGTTTCCAGTAATGTTTTATTATGGTACTTGCCTATGGCTCATGTCTGCTCCCTGCGCACACTACACACAATTCCTTACATCCTTTCCCCCACTCCATCTATCAGAATTATTCTGCTACCGTTTGGTTCTTTGCAGTCCGACCGCGGCAGGGCAGGGTTTGTTTTTTCTTTCTCGTTACATAGTTGCCACTGTGCAGGCTGCAAATTAAAATTCACCTACTTCAGAACGGCGTCTGCTCGATGTCCCTTCACTCGGCAACATAGATACGTACAAGATGATGTAAAAGCAGTGTTGATAAAGAACACCATCTAACGTCTACAATTACACTCTAGTTATGAAAGGAAGTTCTGTAGAAGAACTGTCATTCAGTTACATAGGACAGTAAGAAAATGGATTTGTTTCTGGAAAATAATGTCTGAAATTTCCACATGAAAATGTTTATTTTGTCCTTGATAGCCAAAAAACGTACTATTCAGTCCACATTTAAACTATTGGCTATTTTCTTCCAGTTCACAACTCATACACACATTTCACGCGCACAGCAACCAGAAATCTGTCCAAACCCGACCCGAATTAAACAACGTTTTCACAGTCATTCATTTCACTACTACTTTGAGTTATTACATTCAGTCCTTCTTGTGGATTTCTAAAAAAAAAACTGCTCGCCAAAAATACTCAGTGGTTTAATACTGAAACATGCCATGTGGATACCATGAAGGCCAATATTTCACACGTGAATATCTGTCCAACAGATTTAGTCAAAATCTCTGAAATTTCGCTAAGCAGTCCTCAACAGCAACTGCTATCGACTTAGATCACCAGTATCTCAAACACTAAGAAATTCTTCATCTTACACATTATTTAGACTGACACTCGTAACATGACAGTCCGCGTTCAAAGCTAGTGAGCGACATCCTTCTTCCAGCCTCCCTCCCAGTATAAATAACAGGTAACATGAGGGAACCGTCTCAATTCTGATTGGCTGACCATATTCGCTACCAATCAGAATGCTCGCTCATGATCATACTCGCGCCAAAACTGTCCTGCACTAATCCTTATATACAGACGCATTTGTCTCAATCTGACAAGCAAATATTAAAGTAATGCTTTATAAACGAAAAATGAAAAGACAATAATTCTGGAAATATTCTTTAGATACAGATTTTACAACCGGCTGACTTTCTGGCTGCTCTGTTACAATAGAAATCACATCTAGACATACGTCTTCAGCAATGTGAGAAAATCCCCTAGGATTATTTTCCCACGACAGGCTTGTGTAACACATGCAGGTTACTTAAGACAGTATATAATGCAACACTGAAATTAAACGAATGTCCCACATACACACTCTCATTTATTCACATGTACTCCCACAACCATATTAGACACAAACAATAAATTTGTCTGATTTTTATATTATGAAAACGAAAAATAATTAAAGTTTTAATATGAAAATCTCAATTAATTATTTCTGCACACTGAGAGTTCGGTTTATGTTTTCCGATTATACCAAAAGATAAATTATCGTATTTTCTCACTGAGTTTAGTTCCCTAAGTTTCGGTTATTTTACTTTTTAGTAATTTTTTTATCTCCGAAACTATGATAGTTACAATGTTGAAATTTTTATACAATCGTCTCCTGAATAACAAAAAGTAGTGTTCCGTTTTGAAAATGATTGAATAATATTTAATATCATTTATTTAGGTTCTTATAGGTGGTGAATGTACACGTCCAGTAAGAGACCTTGAATATCTTTCCCACGGCAGGCAGTGACAGATGCTTGTGTGCCTCTCAGTTAGGCCGCTATATGTCAGCCCCCAAAACTACATGCAGCAAGCTCTCCTAAAACAAACATTCGCTCGGAAGAACTTGCGATGCTACACACTCCCCAAAAACCTAAAATTTCTTTAAATTACTTTTCATGGTTCTTACTGCGTCCAAAAGTAGAATCTTCAACTACCATGACACTGTTAATCAAACTTTGTTTTCCTCAGTTAACCAAATACCTAAACTTCATGACAGTATTATATACAGTTACATCGAATATCAAAGGCTAGGACTGAATAGCATACAATCAAATTAATTTACAGAAAATTTCTATCTTTCTCCAAAATCACATTTTTCTCAAAATTAAATTAGCAAAAAAGTTCTTAATCTTTCACTTGGACTTTAAGGAAAAATAGTAATTTTATTAAGTCGCTCTAACAACATTCAAAAATTTACTAAAATACAATTTAGGCACTGTGTAGGGTGTACTTTACTGAAACTTAACAGAATATTTTCCCTTCTTAACAGAATATATTCATTTCTCTGACAACACGTTGGGGTTCTGACAACTGTCTCTGATGAATAAAATGGGTTTGGATGACTTCTAATCAACGCTTACATATGGGTCACATCACGGCTCGTCACTGGGCTACATAATTCCAGCTCTTAGTTACATATTGGAGTTTTCTCTCAGTCTTGTATCGGGTTCAGTACAGTTTTTCTGTAACTGCAAAATACAGTATGTCTAAGTATCCATGCTTTATATCTACATTCAAAAGCAAAGAACTTCATAAAAAATCTTCGAAAACGTTACTGTTCTTTATAAATTTACTTCTCTCATTTACACAAAGCTTTTTTTCTCAGACAAATTCATAGTTCATCAAAACTCAACATCTTATATACAGTGCCGGCCTGGGTGGCCGAGCGGTTCTAGGCGCTACAGTCGCAGGTTCGAATCCTACCGCGGGCATCGATGTGTGTGGTGTCCTTAGGTTAGTTAGGTTTAAGTAGTTCTAAGTTCTAGGGGACTGATGACCTCAGAAGTTAAGTCCCATAGTGCTCAGAGCCATTTGAACTATTTTCTTATACACAGTAATTAAATTCAGTATTAATCATGTCAGTAAAAAGTGTATTAACTATCCCTCAAAAAATCAACAGTACCCAATATTGGAACTACTACTGAAATATTTTTCCAAAATCTGTTTTAATCATTAAGCAAGTTACTGATACAAATTCTGATGACTTCCAAAAAGCACTCCTTCTTAACTCCCTTTCAGAAAATCCAAATTTATTGCTTGTCTTCATACACATAAGCTATTGTACACAAAGAACAAAATACAACATCATCAAATATCCTGAAAAGTTATCTCCGCCACCCTCTGCGGCTCTGAAAACCATCATTACTCATTACGTAAAGAAATATAAAATTATTGAGCACTGAAAATCATTCAGTCCACCTCCTACAGTCCTGCAGCTCCTTCTATATACATCTTACAAAAAGAAAAAAAATTTTATAAAATCACTGAAATATTACTCACATCTTACATCATACTATTTACAAAGAACATCTATTCTATAGAAAAGTCCTCATAAAAATCTCTAAAAAATGTCATTGCCATCCTCTGTGGCTTTAGCAAAGTCCTCACATTTATCCTATATACAAAAATGCCATATTGTGGTAACAGACTGAATATCCTTTACGCCAGCTTCTGTGGCTTCCAGCAATACACCTGACACACACCTTTTATAAAATATATAAATTAAGACAAATACTGCTGAGTCCTTGTATAAGAAATTTGAACATAACTCATGCCACCTCTGTGGCTCTGCACTTCTCGCACACAATATTCAAGAAAAATACAAAAAGTCCTTATAGTAAAGTACTGAAACCACTAGCCAATTACTGTGGCTCCTCATTACACATAACTAAAGCTAACTCCAGGCAACTTCTGTGATTCTCAAAACACCTCTAACACCAGTCAGTTACTGTGGTTCTTCATCATCTCATGATCAAATTACATTATATATATATATATGTATATATATATATATATATATATATATATATATATTAGTACATACAAAATAGGTCTTTACAGAAAAACATTAAGCCCGACTCATGCCAACTTACATGGGTCTCCAGCACATCTCATTCACTATATTCAAGAAAACATGCATTATTGACAATATGAAATACACATTAGTCCACCTCTCTGTGGCTTTCAAATCATATCATTTATCTTTCTGTTAGGTTTGATCAGTATCTTAGTCCACTATTAGAATTAATGAGTCAATGTAAGTTTGTACTGTTTGGTTGAAAAACCGCTCTGCTGATCAGCTGTGCCAAGGATAGGAGGGAGGTGCATTGTTGCAGCAGTATTGACATCGCTCAACAGGTCCGTAACCCGTTGGTAGTGCTGAGTGGCAATACAAAGAGTCACCTACTTACTTTCAGCAAGTCTGTAACTAGATGTTATTGTTATAGGTCGATACAAGGGCCTGCGTAAGAATGGGAAAAAAGAGGGAAGCATTGTTGCTGCAATGTTCGCATCACTCAACAGGTCCGTAACCTGCTGGCAGAGCTGAGTGGCAACATAAGGAATTGCAATGGATAGACAGAAAAGTGTGTCTTCGCCACTCCCAAAGGTGGCTAGCAAGGACGCATAGATTAAAGAGACAGATAGGCGACCAGTTTACGAAAACGAAAGTTGATGGAATAAACCGATCAGCTGGACACTCCGCGGACGCTAACCGCAACGTGCAAGACACACAGCCCTGGAGGTAAAAGACTGGACGTAGAATAGGGTAGTAAACCGGTGTAGTACTACGGTTTTAGACTTCTTTCTGAATGTATCTCTTTAAATCAATAACTTTTCTTAATGCAAAAAGTTTATGTGACACCACATACTCCAGTCTACAGGCATTAGCATGCGGTTCCCTGTAACTCTAAAGGGTCCTACATAATCGTCTTTAAATTTCTTAGTTTCAGCCATAAGTTTCTTAGATTTTTCCTTAGTCTTTACTAGCACCAGATCACCAATCTGAAAGCTCGTGGGACTAGCTCTCGCATCATGTCACCTTTTTCTTTCCAACAACTTTTCTTCTGATATTGGCACGAGCTACCTTCTTCTTTTCTTCTATAGCTAATTCTGTGATTTTAGGGAATTCTACTAAATCAAATAGGATGCTGTTAGGTCTAATCCCTCCCATTAATTCTACTGGAACAAAACCTGTGACTTCGTGTTTTAAATTATTAATTACTTCCTCAAAGTACCCCAAATAATTAGCCCTCCCATTAATTCTACTGAAACGAAACCTGTGGCTTCGTGTTTTAAATTATTAATTACTTCCTCAAAGTACCCCAAATAATTAGCCTATGCTGAGTGCTTCTTATGACAGTATGTCCTACAGAGACGGTTAAGTTCTTTCATGATTCTTACACACATGTTCCCCTGTGGAAAGTAGACCGAAATTTTGACGTGCTCTATGTTTTTTTTTTTTTACTTAAACATTCTTCAAAACGCTTAGATATAATCTGTGGACCACTATCTAACAAAATGGCTTTTGGCACCCCAATGTTGCCAATGTAGTCTTTCTGTAGTTTACTTACAATTAGCTTAGAGATAGCCTTCTTAAAAGGATAAAATTACACATATTTAGTAAATCCATCTACCAGTACGAATACATGCTCACAACCTCCTCTTGAAAGTGGTAGCGGGCCGTAAAGATCTGTTGCTACTAAATCTTCTTTGTTTTGGGGTTCCACAGAGTACATCTGTCTTTGTATAATTCTATTACTGGCGCATATCTTTTGACACCGGTCACAGTATTCCAGCCTCTTCTGCACTCTTCGCCACATGTTGTCATACATTACAACTTCACTTAGCTTGGCAATGCATTTACGTGATCCATAATGCCCATATTTATTATGTACAAAATCAACCAACAAGTCCACATGTCGTTTAGCGAAACAAATACACCAGCCCTCGTTAGTGTTCTTTCTCCTCCTAAAAAGAACGTCTTTGTAAACTTGGAAATATTCTGCTAGTTTAGGAAAATCGGGGTGACCTATTCTACTTTTCACCAATTTAAGATTATCATCCTGATTTTGTTCTGGTCTAAGGTTCTTGCAGATGTGTTCAATCGGTCCCTCTTCCTGGAGTTGAAATACTGCGATCAATATCTCGTCACGATCCCTGTTCGTTACAGGATCCACCCCCTGCTCTTTATTCTTTACACTTCTAGATAGCACATCTGCCACTACGTTTTCAGCACCCTTTATATACTGCATCTCATAGTTAAACTGTTGTAAATACATAGACCAATTCCAGAGCCTAACATGTTTCAGCTGACAAGTATTTAAATAAGTTAGACCTCTATGGTCCGTAAAAATCGACACTTTATGTCCTAACAGGTATCGCTCAAACTTTTGCAAATTGAAAATAACCACTAAAGCTTCCACTTCAGAGATGCTGTAATTTTTCTCCGCTTGTTGTAACGATCGACTTGCAAATGCGATCGTCTTATGGACCTGTTCTTCTCCAGTCCTCTCAATCTGGAACAATTCTACCCCCAGACCGCAACCACAAGTATCTGATCCTAAACAAAAAGGTTTTGAAAAGTCAGGATGATTCAAAATCTGGCTGTTCACTAGTCTTCCTTAAGTTTCTCAAAAGCAGTTTGACATTCCGGGGTCCACTTATAGGGAATTTTTTTTTTCAACAATTCCCTTAAACAAACATCATTAAATAATTGTCCTGCCACAAATTTGCGACAAAATCCAAACAAACCGAACATTCCTTTTATTTCCTTACGTGTGGTCGATGCTGCGTTGTCCCTAATAGCATTTATATTGCTTGGATCGGGCATAATTCCTTCCCCACTTATATATGTCCCAGGAATTTAATCTCTTTTTTAACAAATTCTGTCTTATCTAACTTCAATTTCATTCCCCCTGTTTTAGTAGCATTTTACACATTGTCTAACAACAAACAGTGCTCTTCCCAAGTGGGATTCGAAATCAACACATCGTCCACTTAAACAGTAATTCGCCTCAATAACTGATCACCTAAAGCCTGAGACATTGCCCTGACAAAGGCACAAACACTGATATTCAACCCAAAAGACACAACCTTATACTGGTAACATCGTCCTTCAGACAGGAGCACTGTATACTCTCTGGATTCCTTAGCCAGAGCTAGATTCCAGTATCCACACGTAACATCCATAGAAGTAAAAAATTTAGCCCATTTAAACTTCTGTAATAGTTCTTCAATGTTTTCTGGCCTGTCACTCTCTGGTAAAACAATCTTATTCAACGCCCTGGCGTCTAAAACCAGCCTAACTGAGACGTCCTTCTAAGGTACTACAACCAATGGGTTATTGTATACTCTAACAGCCTTTTCAACCATCCCCCAATCTAGGATTTTCTGTATTAAGTCTCGAACGGCTTCCTTATGCACTTTTGGAACGGCAAATAGTTTTTTGAAAACACGTGCATCTTCTTTCACGGTTAGGCAGCATTCGTAATTTCGAACTAATCCAGGCTGACCCGAAAATACCTCACAATGTTTATTCAAAATTTGTCTGAAATCGTCCTTTTATATTTCAGTTCATTCTGTAAGTTCCTCTAATTTCTCCTCGATCCTGATTCTGACACTCTCTAGCTTAGAAGGATCCATTTCTTTTCTTTCACCATATTCATTATAGCCTTCGAACAATGTTGCCGCCCTACGATACCGTATTGGAATGTCACTTTGTTCTTTGTTTACACTCTGTCTTTTTCCAATGAATGGAATAACAACAGGTTTTCCACTTATTCTTATAATTACATCATTGGACTCAAACTTTACCCATCCTTCATATTTATGCAAGAAGTCGGCACCCACCAACATTTCCACACTGAGTCCAATTATAACTTGAAAAATCTGTTTTATGGCTACCTCACTTACAATTATGGGTAATAGGACTTCTTGTTGAGCCACTTTCTTAGTTTTTCCAGTAGCTACAATAATGTTTAGACCGTTCGCTGGCATGATAACTACTTCTTTATTGTTTAGGAGAGTATTTACCAAATTCTGAGGTACAGCACTCACTTCCGGACCGGTATCAATTAGACAAGGAACTTTTTCTTCAAACACCATTACTTCAATAATCGGTTGTCCTACATACTCTCTCCTGATCACAGTCTCAGGCTCCTCTAACAAATCGTACACCACTTCTCGTCTCTCGAATCCTACCTCCCTTGTGGGAATCATACTTACATTTACTAGGTCCTACTCTTGCTTATTATTAGTAGTGGCAGCTTACACAAGCCTGTCCACTATTGAGCACTTAAAATACTCCTCCAACTTCTCACCATAATTTTCCTCTGATTATGCAACCCCTTCCAAGGTATTATCAGAAATTTCCACATCACTTTCTTCTTCCCCTTCTTCTGGTTCTCCATTCTCACTTTCTGAAATTACTTCAATTAATTTACTCAAAGCTTCCTCGACCGTTAGTCCCGCATTATTTCCACAATTCATTGGTAGCCTCTCATCTGTTTCCCAGTGCTGATTCACCCCTATTTCCTGACCTGAATCTTCAGTTAAATTTACTTGTTTCTTAACATTATGGTTCTTATGATCTTCATTTGTACCTTCTCTATCATATAATGCTACGTTATTTACTGCATATACAGGGCTATTACAAATGATTGACGCGATTTCATAAATTCACTGTAGCTCCATTCATTGACATATGGTCACGACACACTACAGATACGTAGAAAAACTCATAAAGTTTTGTTCGGCTGAAGCCGCACTTCAGGTTTCTGCCGTCAGAGCGCTCGAGAGCGCAATGAGACAAAATGGCGACAGAAGCCGAGAAAGCGTATGTCGTGCTCGAAATGCACTCACATCAGTCAGTCATAACAGTGCAACGACACTTCAGGACGAAGTTCAACAAAGATCCACCAACTGCTAACTCCATTCGGCGATGGTATGCGCAGTTTAAAGCTTCTGGATGCCTCTGTAAGGGGAAATCAACGGGTCGGCCTGCAGTGAGCGAAGAAACGGTTGAACGCGTGCGGGCAAGTTTCACGCGTAGCCCGCGGAAAATTGGCTCATGCCACAACTGGAGACCGACAGCGCCGACTTCATCTTTCAACAGGATGGTGCCCCACCGCATTTCCATCATGATGTTCGGCATTTCTTAAACAGGAGATTGGAAAACCGATGGATCGGTCGTGGTGGAGATCATGATCAGCAATTCATGTCATGGCCTCCACGCTCTCCCGACTTAACCCCATGCTATTTCTTTCTGTGGGGTTATGTGAAAGATTCAGTGTTTAAACCTCCTCTACCAAGAAACGTGCCAGAACTGCGAGCTCGCATCAACGATGCTTTCGAACTCATTGATGGGGACATGCTGCGCCGAGTGTGGGAGGAAATTGATTATCGGCTTGATGTCTGCCGAATCACTAAAGGGGCACATATCGAACATTTGTGAATGCCTAAAAAAACTTTTTGAGTTTTTGTATGTGTGTGCAAAGCATTGTGAAAATATCTCAAATAATGAAGTTATTGTAGAGCTGTGAAATCGCTTCAATCATTTGTAATAACCCTTTACCATTAGTTTCTCCATGTCACTCTCCTCTGCTCTCTTAGTGGCTAAATTATTATTACCAATATGTTGTTTTGTAGGCGCCTTCCATACAAAGAGTGTCGCTATCGAGTTTAGCCTGTAATGTTTTCGTCTGTGAGAGTCAGCTTCATCGCAGACCGCTAACAGTTTCCCTGCCGGGTGTTGTTATTATGTCTAAGATGCCTGTCATCGGGCGTGCACCGCCTCTCTGTTACGTCATCAGCTGAGAGCTGATGGCAGTCGTAATACTGAACACGTTCACTGAACCTATTCCCATTAGTGCCTCCTCGTCCTCTAAATCTACCTCTGTATCCGTTACCTCTTTGGACGCTGATTCTGTTTACATTAACTTCACCTCTATTATCATTCTGTCTGACAGGAGGCCTATATTCACTCCTGGCATTTTCTTCTTCCTTTAAAATACTTTCTACCCTTTCCAGATAGTGAATAAATCCATCAAGATAATCTCTAGGAGCTGAAATTAATTTGATTCTCCAGTACAATGGCGGCTTATTTCCTATCCCCATAATTATTTGCACAATTTCTACTTTTGAACTTAGATACGATAAAGTAGTTATCCATTTTTGTACAAACCTTTTAATATTAACTTTCTTGGGATCATATCTCTCCCCTGACAAAAACTTATTCAAAATATCGATCTGTTTCCTCTTGCCCCAATATTCTTCAAAAAATGCCTGTTTGAAGTCCGCCAACTTATCATACTTATCAGAAGCTAAATTACCCCAAATTCTAGATTCTCCCATTAAATTAGATGTAATAAAACCTATTTTTTGCTTGTCTTTCCATACTTTAGGTAACACATCATCAAAGTTGCTCCTGAATTCTTTTGGGCGCACATTCTTGTTTGGATCAAATTTCAAAAATTATAGATGAGTTACATATGCTATTTCAGATGAGTCTATTACACTGTTAGATAGGATACTACCACGACTGCTGTTGACGCATCGTTCTACTTTTGTTAGTCTACTGTCATGTTCACACAACCGTTCATTTACACTGGTACCTAAGTGACTAATGTTGGTTTTCTAGGTTAATGATTATATTAGCCACTTGTGCTCCAAAGTTTGTACATCCGTCTTTCCCTTCTTTAATTTTACTTTATAAGGCAGCATGGTTAACATCACCGTAATTTTCTACACTCTGTACATGGTCATGAATTTTATCCATTTCGGAATTTACATATTCTTTGAACTGTTCGCAACCCTCGGCAACCTGCTTAATCTGGGAAGTTAGTTCACTTCCCACTGTTACAATTGCAGCATTACATTCTTGTCTGACCTGATTAATTTCTCTTTTAATATTATTATTAACGAAGTCGGGTCATTTTTCCAAGAATCTCTCAAATTCGAAATTTTATCTTCCATTTTGGTTTCCATTTCAACTGAAAAATTATTAAATCCCTGTGCAATTTCAGAATGCAGTTCATTTATTTCAGAACTTAATTATGTTTTAATATCTGACCCCATTTTACTCATATTAGTATTTATGTGACCCATATGCTTTAAAATATTTGCTAACGTTTCTGACATATAGTTCTTTGGTTCACAAGGAGCTAACATTGGTTCTTGCTCCATATCTTTAACAGTAACAAGCAATTTTCAACTGCGTCCCCCATCATGTTTTGTTCACTATCAGGCCCACAATTAACATACGGCAAATCTGGCAAATTATTACTAATATTTGCTTGTGACACATCAAAACTGAAATTACCAACCATGGAATCATTTTCATCTTTTCAATTCCCCAAATATACCTTCAGTCTCTCCTTTACTATAGCCTGATTATTTTCAGACAGTTTTTTCAGCACACACACAATGAAGTAAAACACTACTTAACTTTAGTCTTCAGACATCTCCACCACGGCAAGATGGAACAGCGGGTCCGCACAGCAGGTTGAGTAAACTCAAGTCCAGTTTAAGGGCCACCACGTCCGCCATTGCTCGAAGTTCCCCATCCGTCTGGTCTGCTTACTGCAGTAGCGCGGCGCCTGTCGGTCATCACTTGTCGGCCCATCGTCTGCTACAGAGCACAATCAATTGTTCTCGCTGCATGGTACACTTCACTAATAATTTTTCAATCGATTTCTTTGCTACAGTTCATTAGTACACGTGTCTATTGTCCTACAATAGTTCCTTTATCTAGTTATGAAAGAAAGTTCTGTAGAAGAACTGTCATTCAATTTTATCGGACAGTAAGAAAATGGATTGGATTCTGGAAAATAATGTCTGAAATTTCCACACAAAAATGTTTATTTTGTCCTTGATAGCCAAAAAAAGATACTATTCAGTACACATTTAAACTATTGGCTATATTCTTCCAGTTCACAACTCATACACACATTTAACACGCACAGCAACCAGAAATCTGTCCAAACCCGACCCAAATTAAACAACGTTTTCACAGTCATTAATTTCACCACTAATTTGAGTTATTACATTCAATCCTTCTTGTGGATTTCTAAAAAAGAAACTGCTCGCCAAAAATACTCAGTGGTTTAATACTGAAACATGCCATGTGGATATTATGAAGGCCAATATTTCACAAGCAAATATCTTTCTATCAGATTTAGTCAAAATCTCTGAAATTTCGCTAAGCAGTCCTCAACAGCAACTGTTATCGACTTAGCTCACCAGTATCTCAAGCACTAACAAATTCATCTTACACATTATTTTGACTGGCACAAGTAACAGACCGTCCGCATTAAAAGCTAGCGACCGACTTCCTTCTTCCAGCCTCCCTCCCAGTATAAGTAACAGGTAACGAGAGGGAACCGTCTCAATTCTGATTGGCTGACCATACTCGCTGCCAATCAGAATGCTCGCTCATGATCATACTCGCGCCAAAACTGGCCTGCAGCAATCCTTATACACAGACGCATTTGTGTCAATCTGACATGCAAATATTAAAGTAATGCTTTATAAAAGAAAATGAAAAGACAATAATTCTGGAAATATTCTTTAGATACAGATTTTACAACCAGCTGACTTTCTGGCTGTTCTGTTACAATAGCAATCACAGCTAGACATACATCATCAGCAAAGTGAGTAAATCCCCTAGGATCATTTTCCCACGACAGGCTTGTGTAACACTTCCAGGTTATTTAAGACAGTATATAATGCAACATTGAAACTAAACGAATGTCCCACATAACACTCATTTATTTACATTTACTCCCACATCCATATTAGACACAAATAATAACTTTGTCTCATTTTTATATTATGAAAACGAAAAATAATTACGGTTTTAATATGAAAATCTCAGTTAATTATTTCTGCACACTGAGAGTTCGGTTAATGTTTTCCAAGTATACCAAAAGATAAACTATCATGTTTCCTAACTGAATTTAGTACCCTAGGTGTCGTTTTTTTTTTACTTTTTAGTAATTTTTTCATCTCCGAACCTATGATAGTTACAATGTAGAAATCTTTATACAATCTTCTCCTGAATAACAAAAGGTAGTGTTCCGATTTTGAAAACGATTGAATAGTATTTAACATCATTTATTTATGTTCTTATAGGTGGTGAATGTACCTGTCCAGTAAGAGCTCGAATATTTTTGTAGTGGACTGACCCGATAGCCAATCCACTAGGACGGGTAGCCGAAAGGCACGCGTTTAAGCTCACGCAGGCTGGCTTGAGGTCTGGAAAATGACAAGGAATTATAGTAGCCAAAAATAGTACATAGCTTCTGGAATACTTAACTTTAATTCATAATTGGTGAACATCGGTCTGACGGTACAGGCATCCATAGATAAATAACAAATGTGAATGGCGCCTTGCTAGGTCGTAGCAAATGACGTAGCTGAAGGCTATGCTAACTATCGTCTCGGCAAATGAGAGCGTATTTGTCAGTGTAGCTTCGCTAGCAAAGTCGGCTGTACAACTGGGGCGAGTGCTAGGAAGTCTCTCTAGACCTGCCGTGTGGCGGCGCTTGGTCTGCAATCACTGACAGTGGCGACACGCGAGTCCGACGTATACTAGCGGACCGCGGCCGATTTAAAAGCTACCACCTAGCAAGTGTGGTGTCTGGCGGTGACACCACAATTTTTCCCACGGTAGGCAGTGGCAAATGCTCGTGTGCCTCTCGGTTAGGCCGCTAGATGTCAGCCCCCGAAGTTACATGCAGCAAGCTATCCTAAAACAAACGTTCGCTCGGAATAACTTGCGACGCTACACGACTTTCATGCCCACAAAGCACGTGGTCGTGTTTTCCCTTATCACTTCTACACTCTGCTTAGCTGGCTCCACCACATGCAGAACCAGTCTAGCCGCTTTATGTAACAGGACATCATACAAGATCACCTAAAGCTGCATAACACACAGCTTGCATCTGGTATCAGCATTTTGCACTGCTTGCCACGCAGCAACCCTATGTCGCTGTCCTCTACTACTAATATCAGGTTCACGCAGCTTCAAAGCTAACCATGGGAGTCTGTGAGAAGTGTCCATCGAATTGAACAATTAGTTTACAGCTACATGGTGTCACTGCTTTGAACTTTTCCAATACAAATAGCATGTCCTAGTTGGCTACTGAAGCTTGGCACTGACTGGTAGTATTGTCTCTATCACCTGGCATGTCCTTTGATACCTCATCACCAACTTTCTTTGTTTGAACCTTAGGGGTATAACAGCTTGACAACATTATATTCTGTGGTAGCATCCCCATGTGCTTTTCTGCTACCTCTTGCAATTTTAGAGCTTTGTTATTTGTTTCTGCATACATCTCCATACTTCCCTCAGTTTCTTGGCAAAATCGTGAACTAGTTACCCTTCTTACCAATCTTCCATCTGATCACTCTAGATAGTGAGGTCATCTTCGTCCTGTTCACCACCTCGAAAGGGCATAGTGCAGTAGCAGTGTCAAGATTCGAAATTTAAGCTCCTGCAAAAATGATAAGTATGTATCCCAGCCATTGTGATGAGAGTTTACACAGATACCCAGCATCTTACCAAGAGCATGAGGGATACACTCCATTCTACCATTAGTTTGTGGATGGAATGGACTAGCTCTTTATTTCTGAACCCATAGCAGATGACATTGCTCTTTCATGGAGTCTAACAAGATATTTGAAACTTCGTGTGTGACACACCAGAGCAAACAGTTTCTGACAATAGCTTGCAATACTGTTGTTGCTTGGTGATTTTGGATGACAATAGTGTCCACATTCCACGAAAAGTGGTGAATAATCGTTAAAACTAAATGGTTTTCCACTGGGTTCCAATTAAATCGACAATGATAGCCCTCTCTCTCATTTAGAATGATTCTGTTGCTTCCAGTAACATTTGTAATGCTACTTGCCCACAGCTCATGTCTCCTGTATGCACACACACACACACACACACACACACACACACACACACACACACACACACAATTCCTCATACTCTTGGTCCACATCATCCTTCCTTCCTTTCGACCAGTACTGATGTGTTACCCTTTTGTTCATTACAGCCTGGACTCTGTGCCCACAGGAATTTCTTGAAATATTTCTTCATTGAGCTGAGGTGGCACCACCACATGCAGCACCAAGTTGATTGTTTTGTACACAGCACGTCACACATGCTGAACTGTAGCTTTATCATTTGCAGCTCTACTACTACACCCTTCTGACTCAACATATTTGCAGTCATGTGCTTCTTACCTGTCTTATTCACGACATCATAATCAAATTCTCTCAACTCTAACGCCCACCTCATGAGCCTGCTAGAAATGAACTTCAAACGCAGTAACCACTTCAGAGGTCCATTATCAGTCACTACTTTGCATTTTTTCCAATGCAAGTAGCATGCCCTAGTTGACAACTGAAGCATGATGGTGATGGGTGATATTGGCTCTTTCGTATGGTATGTATCCTGGTACCTTGTCATAACTTTTTTCGTTTTATCCTTAGGGATTTAAGAACTTGAAATTATTATCTAGCTTTGCCACTCAGAAACGCTATGTCGCTGTGCTATACTACTGCTAAAATAAATTCATTCAGCTTCAAAGCTCACCACGTGAGTCTGCTAGAAGTGTCCTTCGAATTGAATAAGCACTTTAAAGTTGCATGACCAGTCATTACTTTGAATTTTTCCGATACAAATAGTGTGTCCTAGTTGGCTACTGAAGCTTGACACTGAATGGTAGTATTGCTTCTCTTTGCAGAAACTTCCCCTTGTACTGGCCCACTACGTCTTGCAATTCCAAAGCTTAGTGAGTTACTTTCTGCACATGCCTCCATACTTCCCTCAGCTTTTTCGTGAAATTTCGAATTGGTTTGCAGTTCTTATAAATCTCTCGTCAGACCACTCCAGATGATGAGGGCATCTTCCTCTCCCACCTCATAAGAGGATAGCCCAGTAGCAGTGTAAACCTTCGAATTCTAAGCTACCATGACATATGACAGGTTCGTACCCCAGTAACTGTTGTGAGAGTTTATGTAGTAACGCTGCATCTTATCAAAACTATGATGGAGTGCTTCCTTCTACCATTAGTTTATGGGTGCAGTGAACTAGCTCCTAATTTCCAAACATGCAGCAAATGTCACTGCTCTTTCTTCAAGTCTCATATGAAATTTTTCATTCGCTCTGTGATTAGCCTCTCTGAGACACGAAACGTGAGCAACCAGTTTTTGACCATGGCTTGCGCCACAGTAGCTGCCTTCTGATGTGGAAAGTTGACTATTTCCACATACCATGAAAAGTGGTCAATAATCGTTAAAAACCAAATATTTTCCTACTGGAGTCCTGTTAAATCGACCCATGACAGCCATCCCTATAATTTTAAACTGTAGGCCTTTGTAATGGTGTGTATTGTATTGTGTGTCTGTATTAAACCAGGGACCTAGAAACGATGGAGCGGCTTCGTCCCACCATAGCCCCCAGTGGCTCACAGCCCTGAAACGGGACACAGCAGTCCACCCACCCCACCGCTGCCCCAAACCGAACCCAGGATTATCTTTGTAATGGTCCTTACCAGTGGTTCATTTCTGGTCTCTGTGTACAATGCGCACTTTTCATCACAAGATTGGTCCATATTTTCCTTCCTAAACTTCCACAGTAGCATTCTGCTATCCTTTGGTCGGTTTCCCTCTAACCTCCATGCTCAGATAGGATGTGACTGTGTGTTTCTCTTAACACTTCTTCATTGAGTTAAGTTGGCACCGCCCCAATCAGCCCCAGTCTGGTTGTTTCATGTAACAGGACATCACACATGCTAAACTGCAACTGTATCATATATGGCTTGCAGCTGGCATCAGCAGTTTCCACTGCTTGCCACTCATCAAAGCTGTGTCCTAGTGCCTCTACATTTGTTGAACTTATCTACATTTACGTGCTTCTTGCCTGACTTACGATGCACTATGTCATAATCAGATTCACTCAACTTCAGTGTCCACCTCGTGAGCCTGCTAGAAGTATTCTTCATATCCAATAATCACTTTAGAGCTGTATGATTGATCACTATGTTGAATTTTTCCCATACAAGTAGCATCGAAAATAGGCTATTTTTTTATACTTAGCTGAGGATTCATTTGTCTGTCATGGACTTGTTCTTTTCCACTCCACTGAGATGATGCAAATCATAAGCCACAGGATGTTCATCACCATTTACTAACTCATTCAAAAAATTTCCTAATGCATGATAGGAAGCGTCACGTGACGGCACAGATTCCTTCTGATAGTTGAGGAAAATCGACCCTGGACTCGACGTGAAAGCTTTTTTCATTTCCTCAAAAGCAGATTGGCATTCCTTCATCCCCCTAATTTTGCATCCTTTTTCAACAGTTGTGTGAGTGGCTGTGCAATATCTCTGAACCCTTTGACAAATTTCCTTTAATATTTGGAGAAACCTAACAACGAATGTAGCTCCTCGCCCGTCTTTAGAACTGGAAAATCCTGAACTACTTGTACTCAATTCAGGTCTGTTCTTACCCCTCCTATGCAAATTACTTTTCTTAAGTGCCCTTCATCCTCTAAGGTGAAATGAAACTTCTTTGTATTCACTGTAAGATGGGTATCTCATCACCTTTAAAAAAACTTCTCTCAACTGTTGCTTATGCTCCCCCACATCCTTCAAGAACACAATTATATGGTCAGGGTACACTTAATATTTCTGAGCTTCCAAACCTCTCAGAACCCTATCCAGCAATCGGTGAAAGCTTGCTGGCGCATTCCTCAATCCTAATGGCATGGACATCTTCTGGTATTGATAATGCCACAAAGGAAATGAAAATGATGTTTTGGGCCAGTTGTCTACAACAGTCTCCAACTGTTGATATCCACTCCTCTAATCCATGACAGAGAAGAGTCAGCACTGTCTCAAGTTATCAACGTTCTCCCTGAGTTTGGGTACAGAGTATTTGTTCGTTATCATCTTAATAATGCCAAGGCACACAATACAGTATCTCATATTCCAGTGCTTCATTTCCTACTGGAATTCCCTGTGGTACAGATGTTTCCCGTAGGGGAACAAAAGGATAAATAAACCTTCCTACTTTACTAACAGTTTCTCTATTTCGAGTCCTTCTAGATGCCTTACCTTTTTACATACTGCAGTTTTAGCAGCCACCTGTGTCTGATTATGGTCCATATCCAACGTGGTCCAGTCGTATTCCTTCAGGATGTCCAAATTCGCTATTAATAGTTCCTTTGTTCATTTTATCTCATCTGAACCTAAATGATATATATTGACAGGCGCAACCACCCCGCCATCTCTATCATGTATGTGTACAATTCCCCTTCTTGCAAAATAACATTGATGCAACTGATACATCGTTCCCTTCTGGTGGCTGCATTACACCCACATTGACTGCCCTGTGCCCATTGTCATGCAGATTAAGCCAAGTTTCAGCAGATAGCCCAACTCCAGGGTCATACAGTAACCTTCGCAGCCATGAGGCATTAATTCTACTCGTTGTTCTAACTAAACTGTCTCAACCTGAAAATACAATAACACTGACCCTAAAGGCTTCATGTCATTGTCTCACATCCCACGTATCCTATGGTATGGTGGGTTTAGCCACTTCCAACCTATGAGACCCCAGCTTGTCACTGACACATGCCCCCTGTGCCCAACAAAAACTTATGTTCCACACTTTTCACTATTCCTGCTAAACAACATTCTGCCTCTGCAGAATCAAAACTTAACAGGAACGCCATTAGGGGGACTTTCGGTTTCCTTTGCGTTTGGGGGCTTGAGGTTTCCTATGCATTTAAATCTTGTCCACTTCCACCCTGTCTGTTCCCACCAATTTCGATTTATTCTATTGATGGTGTCAACCTGCACCAATCTAACCCCACTGATGCCTCCAACATTGCCCCTGAATATGCCTTGGTCGTCTACACCTACAACACTTAATATTATTGAGAAACTCGCTTCTCTCATCAAGCGCACTTATTGTTATATCACTTTCCTCAAACTCTGCAGACAACCTGATAGCAGTGTATAGGTCTTTTGGGATACCAATCTGAACTTGACTAGGCACATCAAGTGCAAGCTCCTCAAGAAGGCGTGAAGGGCCCTATGTACAGTCTTATTTGCTTCGTCACTCTCCCCCATTTCCTATGTTCGAACATTAATCTTGCATATTCAGATTGCAAAACCTTCCACTGACACACTGGTCTCTTTGGCACACTACTTAACTACTAGCACAAAACTCTCACGTTGTTTTGTATTTTATACCGCTGTAGGAGGTCTTCCTTTAATTTACTAAATGCCCACGCAGTTCTTAATCCTTCTGGACACCTGAAAAACGTCTTCCCAAGAAAATATATTTAGTTACTTGCAGCAGTTTATCGTCTGACCAACCTACCATTTGACTCACAGAAAAGGGTGCAGTTGGGGTGGCGGTGGCTGGATCTCTCCGAGGATCAGACTGACCACCTAACGCTAACTGCTCATCTTTCACCATAATTCACTGGAGTAACTCTGTATTGTCCTATCTTAGCTGTGATACCTCACTAAGTAAACACTGCATCACTTTCTGCTGGACAAAACCCTGCACTATTGACCCCATCACTGTGGGACCTTTATCCTCCATACACAGCAAGGTACTACACAGTATCAAGCCACACTTCTCACACACTTACTATTACCATACAACAATTTATACTGTATGTCTCATCATCTACCACCTAAATTTAATACCGTGATTATCAGTGTGACACTAACAGTGGCATTTCAAATATTTTACAGATACTGAAATTGCAAAAGGTGGACTATCCTCTAAGATGTAGCATTAAGAGCACCTTACTGGCTACAAACGAAACTGTCATATGTAGCTTGACTAACATAACTTTAAAGTTCCATTGTAGCTTCTCCTAGACCCCCCGTTCCTCCATTCACCCCACTGTGAGATGAGGCTGCCAAATGCTGCTGTTACGTCATGCTACTGGCAGTCAGGCATTCTGACATCCACTGGAATCGACTCCATCACTTCTAACACCAACTGACGAGGTCCAGAGGTGCAGGACCACATCTGTGCTAAGTTGGGTCATAGTGGTGTAACAACAAGAGAGCGAGCTGTTGGTAGCCTAAGCAAACAGCGTCAAAGGTCAAGATATTTTATTAACTCTCAGGTAACTATATTCATAGTATCTCGGTGGAGGCAGTTGTCATGCCCCATCACAGCACATGGCGAGGGCGGTCGTGGCGGCTGCGAACTGACGGTTACTGAGCCATGATTTTGATAGTTATAAATGCTGACTCCAGAACCTTGCACAGTGGCATGCGGCCCAGGTAATGGAACACAGCTGCTCCTGGATGAATCTACCGGTGATGAAGACTGCCAGATTGCTTGCAAGGGATACCAGCCTCTGATGGTGGATCTTGTCCCAGTATGTGGCACCTAGGCACCATCACCAGTGTAGAAGGTTAGGTGGCTGTTCCGAGCAGATATCATTCGGCTGCCCTCCAGGGCAGGGGTCAGGCTGCACATGGGGTGGGCCTGCAAGCACCCCATCATAGGAGAAGTACCAAGTCCATGGAGGAGGACTTGGCACCAACAGCGGTGCAGCAGTACAGCCTAGAATTCGTAGCAACTGCATGCTTGGCAGTCTGGTATGGCCTTCTCAGCCCTATAGGTGCTGCTGGACTGCTGATCCCTCTGCTAAAATTGATGGTTGTTTATAGGGTTTGTGGCCCACTTTCTGTTCTGATACACTGTTTCCAATCACACAAGGTACAAAAAATCGTTGGGCTGGCTGTAATGGATTGGCTTGCCCCCATTTCACCAAGGTGTTGCAATATTGCAGTGCTTATCCTTGACTGTCAAGTGCTGTATAAACAGCTCTGACACTGCAAACAGCTTTCTCGTACTTGAAAAGTCTGCTGCCTTCTACCCATTTTTGTGACAGAGTTGAAAGTTTCTGTGGTAAGGCTCACAAAATAGTGGCTGCGCTACAGGTGGTTTTCTGAAGTGGATGTCTGATTTCACTTGAATATTTTCCCAATATGGCATTATAGTGAATTCTGAATTTTTGCCATACAACATCCTTATTAGGGTAATGCTGTTTTCTTATTTTGTTTTCAGTTGTATGTAGTTTCTTGAACTGGTATAAATGTTCTCATTGTATTTTTGTAATCTTCCTAGTGTCCTTAATACAAATATAATGTTTTGTTTAGTCAACTGATACCATGTTTATCTCTTTATATAGGTTCGAAAACATGCTTCTTTGTGAGCTTTCGAATGACCAGTGCTATTGTGTATTACACACCCTGCGTTTATCAGTCTTTGGTAGATGTTGAATTTCCTGTGATAAGGTCTAGAAAATTTGTTTTATTATTCTGATCATATTAGATTGTGACTGTGATATTTTTATGTAAGTTATTCCATTGTGAATGGAAGAAGTCTAATGTGTCTTCTATTCTTTCAGGTAAAATTAATATACCATTTACACATCTTTAACAGTACTGAGCTTTTGCATCCCATTCTCGATGGTTTTTAAGAAAATATATTCTCCATACGGTGAAGAGGAATATGAACTAGTGTGCGAGCATGGCAATGTCCCACTAGTAAACTGTAGTTTTGTGTACATACTAAGCCGTTGGGCCTAAAATTAATGTGGAAGAGTATTAATTTTTGTAAAGGAATAAATTCTTCTATTACAATTGCACACAATTTACATCTGTGTGTAAATTATACACAACAGTTTGAATAGTTTCAATAACTTATACATTAATGTACATTTTGGTTACATTTAGGGAAATAAATTTTTCATTGTCTGTAATGCGAATATCTTTAATTTTTTGCATCAGATCGCTTAAGTTCTTACTGTGTAATGATTATCATGTGCATAGCTTTGAGTCAGAATATGATTCTGGACTGCTCATGTAATTAACTATTGGCCTGATAGGGTTGTTATTATGAACTTTTGGCTGTGAACGTAATTTAGGTGCAGTTGAGTTCATCGTGATGCAGTATGCTCTTTCTCTTTCCTCGAAAAAAATATCAGTTTTATTTAGGTCCCACTTAATTAAGGCATGGAAAAGGTTGCTTCGGTCTTTTTCTTTGTAAGGGGTATCCTTTTTCCAAAATTCTAAGGTTTTATTTCTGTAGTCAGCTTGGGAAGTGACTGCTGTTGTATTACCCTTGTCAGCTATGAGTATACTAAAGCGTTCTTTGCTTTCATTCTTTCAGAGATTGCGCAAATACTATCACTTTCGTTTTTGTAGACTTTATTATTTTTCCGACTGTGTTTGCTTATTGTTTCGGAGATTTTTCTAGTAATGCAGTTTTGTTCTACAATAGAAAGTTTAGGTGAATTAGTTGATGTTTTTAGATGTGTAATAATGTTTCGATATCAGTATGAGTTGGTTTATTTGAAAATTGTATGCTAAAACGTTCTTTATAAATCTGTTTGATTATTATTAAATTCTGTTATACTTCAAATTTTTTCTCAATCGAAAAATTTTAATTTTGTGTCACATTCACTAACATTCTATTGTCAGTATAATTTTAGATTAATGCATTAAGTATTTTATTACCTAAGTCAACTTTTTTATGTTCATTTTTGTCAAATTCATTATTCGATCTCAAAATTATGTGAAATATAGGATTTCGTGATAGTTTCCTACATAGTTGATAACGTAAAAGTAGCTATGTCTTTAAGACTTTCACTTTTCGCTATTTGACACAGACCTTTTTAGCCACATCACTTAAATTTTTCGGTTTATATTTGTAACTATCATTCTATACTGGGGAAAAGTTTCATATAAAATCAGACTTGCACTTCAGAAAACCAACCTAAAAACAAGCTTCAGAATTTACAACATATTGCTATCACAAATTATTTATAACATGCTACAGTCCTGAAAATTTCCTCATTCAGGTGGTTATACGATAGAATGTGATAATTATAAGCAAATTTACATAGGAGAAATTGAAAAAATTTTCAGAGCAAGGTTTAAAGAACATCAGAATCTACCATGAACTGCTCTTCGTTTAGTTCAGCCTTGAAATAACAATATGACAGGGCCAGTCACAGGACATCATGCCTATCAGTTCAACATATTGCCGAAAACGGCAGCTTACCAAACATATTATGGAAAACAGAAATATTCAAATATATGAAGAAGGGTCCAGACATTATCTTAAACGAAAGGCCTGATCTAAAAACAAAAATTTGTTTTAAAATTTCACTAGTACTCTTTAATGCACAGCACATTTCTTTGTTCTTTTAAACAGATAATCCAAATTACATGTAACATTATGTATAGTCCGTGGTATATCACAAATAATGGTTTTTCATGTAAAGCAACAGACATTGACGACTGCAGATTCTCGTAAAAATATCTTTAACTGAATGCATAAAATACATATATATAATTCATATATATTCATATTATTATATAATTACTGCGATACATCATCTTAAGCATACGCTAAAAAGCAGTACAGATAAGGCAAGTCATATTACAGTAACATATAAAACCACATAATCATAATATACTACGTGTTTACGATTAAATTGCGGCTACTCACAAAGTCCAGAGTGCAGTGTAATTATTTATTTATTTATTGACATTGCAGCGTGACCCACCGTCTTGGTAACTATGGTGGGTCACTTGCTACTAAAAATTAGTAAAAAACTGCAGAGACAGTCTCTTTGTCTTTCACCTACAGCTTCTCTCAGTGCTGTTATTCTTCTTATCTTCTGCATAATTACGTTGCCAATTAAACAAACATGTTATACATAAAGTACATTTTGGGAGAGAAAAAAATATTAGTATATTCTAAAGAAGAAATAATGAAGATAGGAAAGATAAAGATAATAAAATAGGTCCCTTTACTTAGCTATTTCGAGTGGGAGAACTTTGGTAAACACTTCGTGCGTTTCTTACCTGAATTAGCATATTCTGTTGTACTATGGTTACTACTGCATGTAAGATGAACTCTACATGGCTTGTTTAACAGTGGCACTTGTTACTACAATTACTTCCTCCATAAGCTGGAGAGGAAATTCGGAAGGGCATCATCTCCCCAAAAGGCACTTCGTATCTGTGTTGTGAGTCAGGGTTTGTATAGTTAAGTCTTATGATACTACATATATATGTTTATGTGCAATATTATGAAATTAACATGTTCTACAGTTTGTATCTTATACATTTTGCATATTACAAAATTACATCTTTGAATATAATGATCCAAAAAACTAAAGAATTACTTGTTTTACTTTCTACAAACAGAAAAATTCGATGTTTTGCTTCTTATTACTAACTCATTTCTAAATTAAATGTGTATATTACCTGTAATATTGTGGCGGGCGTGTGATCTGCTACTATGCCGTTTATATGTCTGTGTCTGGTAACATGTCATCATGTTTCCATAGTCATGTTTGAACCTCTGTTGTCCCATGTATCATGTTGTAGTGTAGGGTTTGTATCTGGTCTTGATTTTTTATATGGTCTTTCCTGCTTTTAAGTCTTGTGAAGATCTCTTGATATTTCATCAGCGAACCAGTTAAGCATGCTCCATTTATGTAGGTCTCTTAAGGCTTGCTCTATGCATTCGATTTCTGTCTTCAGTCTTACGTGTGCGGGTGTGTCGCCGCATTTTAGTGTTATGTGTTCAGGGGATCCATGTTCCCCACATTTGAATGTATCACTTTGGCTATGGCCAAAGCGGTTCAGGTTTGTAGGGTAAGGGTCATGGCCTATCAGAAAGTCTACCATACCGCGACTTTGGTCAACATGTCTGAGTCTCAAATGGTCCCGGATGTTCGGGAAGAAGGAGAAAACCCGACGATCCTCGTCAGATATTTCTTTTTGTCATGTGTCAACCTTTCAAAGATTTAATTGGTGTTTTCTGTAATATGTTCCTCTGTTATCTCATACGACTTGACCAGTCTTTCCCGGTTGAGCCAATATGCTGCTCCTCTTTGATTAATGCTTATGTCAGTGGGGTATGTTGCAAGCACGACGCGTAGCGCTTACACGGATGTGGTGTCAAATGCCGCTGACATTCTGAACAATACACCTCTTTGTCAACGCCTCACAGTGGTTTTGTGGGTCGTGAGTGACAGTCGATGCGCCCTGGCACTTGCTGCAGAGCACATAATAGATTCAAAGAGGACTGAAAGATACATTCGTAGTGTCTGCAGTGGTAGTCTGTAGCGAGTTGAGTCTAACGTGGGAAGTTTGTGCATTAATATTGTCACTTTTTAAATTGTGAGTCTTATTTGCTCGTTGAATGTTAATAGATCATCGAAGTATATGCCTAAATATGTTTTGTTCAGTCTAATGGTGGAGTTTCTTTGCAGTACCACTCTGATTAGTAAATATATTGTCTTGTTTGCCGCAGTTGTGAACTAGTTATGGCTGAGTTGTGTAGCTTTGCTTTTGAGTTGCGTTCTCGAGTTAGCAGTTATTACTACTAGCAAGTCGTCACCATAGGCTACTACACCCCTAACTCTCTCATCTTCATCCATATTGTTGAGGAGTGGTTCTATGGAAATATCTCAGAAAATTGGTCCACATATTGAGCCTTGTGGGCATCCTCTAGTTATTTTCTTGATAACCTTCTGTTTTCCTGCTTGCCATTGAGTCACTCAATCTTCTCAGTAGTCGATTAAGCTATTGCATAGCCAACGGCCTTGTCACAGTGGTAATACCAGTTCCCATCAGGTCACCGAAGTTAAGTGCTGTCAGGTCTTCCGAGCGCTGTTGGCAAACGGGGTGCACTCAGCCCTTGTGAGGCAAATTGAGGAGCTACTTGCTCGAGAAGTAGCGGCTCCGGTCACGATAACTAACGACGGCAGGGACAGCGGTGTGTTGGCCACATGCCCCTCCATATCTGTGTCCAGTGACGCCTGTCGGCAGAGGATGACACGGCGGTCGGTCAGAACTGTTGGGCCTTCCAAGGCCTGTTCCGACAGAGTTTAGTTTCATTTAGTTTAGTATAGGACTGTTGGTACCTGCATTTCTCGTAGGAGCCAGCTATGCCTATCCCTTTGGCTACTGTGTGTTTTTCTTGTGGGTCCTGTATTATGACCAGCACGCAGTTAATAGCATCGTATACTGAGCTTTTGGGTCTCAAGCCATACGGATGTGGACTAAGGCCAAATAGCCTCCTGCGTGACTGTAGTCGATTACAGAGTAGTCTCTCCTATACCTTCGCCAAATGTTCAAGAGGTAGATGAGCCTCTGAGTCCTTGGGACTGTTGGGTTCTGATCCTCTGATTTTTTGAAGATTACTGCGATCGCAGTTTTCCTAATGCCGGGAACCCTAGCTTGAAGTAATTCTTCATTCAGTAACTCCGTTAGAAAATGGGTGACTTGTGCAACTGTATTTTTTAGTGTTTCTAAGTATATGCCATCTGGTCTGGGGGTCTTCTTATTCTTTAATTGTTTAATTGCTAACGCTACCTCTTCTTGCACAAATGGGAAAGTTGTGGGGGCATTTTTGCTTTTCTTAGCGGTATAGTTCCAGCCTTACTTCGCTCTTTTTTGCTGTTTTTGCTTTTTGGTAATGTTTCCTTTTGCCCCTAGCGTCTTTCCTTAGTTCTGTTAACTCATTGGACCAGAGAAGTTTCCGTCTCGATGCACGGTTGATCATTGGGATAGCTAATTGCTGTGATTTTTTAAGCAGATCCGTCAGAATGCTACCACTTTCTGTGTGGAGGGAAAATTCTTCAACCACGTCCCTTAATTTTTGCCAGTCTCCCTTGTTTGGAAGAAGTCGTTGTTTTTGTTGATGTGATGTTCGTGTATTCGTGTTTGCGCATGTGCCTATGTGGCATTTTCTAGTACATCCCATTTGAGACGTATATTACGGACTCTGCATTTGCTGGTGAGATGGTCAGTATTGCTGGTTCCCCCTGAAGTGTTGCAGTATGTAGGTGTTTCTTCTACTTTGTTTAGAACAACGAGGTTGCATTCATTTATTGTGTCAACTACGATTTTTCCCCTATCGTCTGTTCTATCCGTTAGTCATGGCGTCCACCGTGCACTGACGTCACTAAATATAAGTAGTCTTTTGTCCCTAGCAAACTGTGTCATATCTCTTATTTGATCAGCAAACGACTATATGTCATAGAAATACATGGGTTTGATAATCCAAGATCCTCGTCCATGTGTAATTTCAGTTGTGGCTACATGTTCAAAACAAAATTATGTTATTTTCATGACTGTGTAATTTTAATTCGCTATTACAATAGTAGCCTTGGCATTTTCGGTCCCAGTAACCAGTATGAGACGTTTGTGAAAGCCTGCAAGTTTCCGCCATGCATATACGGCTCTTGGAGTCAGATTGTATCTGCCTTTAATTTGTTCAGAAGTCTACCCAGTTCTATTCGAACCAAAGTGCTCCTATTGCAGTTTAGTTGTAATATCTTCACAGCGGGGGATATTTAGTGAAAGCATAGCACTTTTGGCGTTTTCTCTTTATGATCGTAATAAACGCGCCCCTCGCCCTCACGAAATCCTTAGAAACTTTATCCATGATTAAACCCTCACCTCTTCGTATGCATGTTTGCCCTAAGAGTCTGCAGAGCTCACGATGTTCGGTTGGCAGGTTCTCTGTCCTAATTATCATTCTGTCTGTCTTTTCCGTTGTCGGTAAACATGCTTTTCCACCTTCCGGATGATTGAGGCATATCACCAACGGACAGCATTCTGAAAAAATTCCCCTTTCCCTAACCTTCTTAAACGTAAGTGACGCTCAAGGCCATCATAATCAATCACGTTGTTCTTGTCTTGTTTGGGGTTTCTGTCTGTGTCCTGTGATACATCCCGACATTTTTTTTCTCCTGTTAGTAGTGTACCCTATAATTATCGTAGGGCAGCGAAACCTAGTAAGCACTCTAATGCATTAATGTTGAACTGATTTATGCTGGAAAGAAATTAGGTCAGATTTTGACCACCAGGTGCAAATCTAGCACTGTGCATGCATGAACAACGCGTAGAAAAGAGTGGGCAGAAAATGTCAAACAAGTGATAACGGCATAATGTTGATTTCATTATAAACTGTTACTTACACAATATGTTCAATTTGAGTATAGGAGACGTCAACGAGGTGTTGTGTAGCGCCAAATTTACACCTGATGTCCATAATTGGAACTAATCTTTTTCAGCGTAAAGCGGTTCTGCGTTAACTCATTAGCATATATACAAAGTTACGCTGCGTTACGATAAGTACAGCCCACACTGGACATTTGTGAGTAGCTGCATTTTAGTTATAATCTGATACTATAAACAACACATTATAAGAACTATTTGTCTTCCGTAATATAGGTATCACCGATGATGGGCAAATGCCCGAAACTAGTCCAGTGAAATAAACTACCATCAAAAAGCAGCATACACGGCTTAGTCAAATATTTAATAACTAATCTTATATACACTATGTCGTGTAACCACCGCGTGCTGCATCCTATTATGAACAGGGGCTCGATCGTGCTGAAAGATGCAATCACCATGCCCGAAATGCTCTTCAGTAGTGGGAAGCAAGAAGGTGCTTAAAACATCAACAATGTAGGCCAGTGCTGTGATAGTGTCACTCAAAACAATAAGGGGTGCAAGCCCCCTCCATGAAAAACACGACCACACTATAACACCACCGCCTCCGAATTTTGCTGTTGGCACTACACACGCTGGCAGATGACGTTCACCGGGCATTCGCCATACCCACACCCTGCCATCGGATCGCCACATTGTGTACCGTGATTCGTCACTCCACACAACGTTTTTCCACTGTTCAATCGTCCAATGTTTACGCTCCTTACACCATGCCAGGCGTCGTACGGCATTTACTGGCGTGATGTGTGGCTTATGAGCAGCCGCTCGACCATGAAATCCAAGTTTTATCACCTCTTGCCTAACTGTCATAGTACTTGCAATGGATCTTGATGCAGTTTGGAATTCCAGTGTGATGGTCTGGATTGCTGTCTGCCTATTACACATTACGACCCTCTTCAACTGTCGGCGGTCTCTGTCAGTCAACAGGCGAGGTCGGCCTGTACGCTTTTGCACTGTACGTGTCCCTTCACGTTTCCACTTCACCATCACATCGGAAACAAGGGACCTAGGGATGTTTAGGGATGTGTAAATCTCGCGTACATACGTATGACACAAGTGACACCCAATCACCTGACGAAGTTCTAAGTCTGTGAGTTCTACATCTACATTCATACTTCGCAAGCCACTCAACGGTGTGTGGCGGAGGGCACTTTACGTGCCACTGTCATTTCCGTGGAGCGCCCCATTGTGCTCTCTCACGATGTGTAATGTCTACTGAGGACGCTGATATGGAGTGCCTGGCTGTAGGTGGTAGCACAATTCACTTAATACGAAAAACGTATGTGTTTTGGGATGTCCAGATACTTTTGATCACATAATGTATTTGTAATTTCTCAGAGCTGCAAAATAGTAGATGTACAATATGATAGTATAAAATTGATTAACTATTCCTGAAAATCCTTCTTCATTAACATAGAACACAGTCACATTGTTCCTCAATGTATTACGAAAGAAAACCCCATGCTGTCATCGTCGTCTGCTAAGTATTTAACTTAGGAGTGGTAATGTCGCAATCCTATCCGGCCAGAAAAGCACACTGCAATGTCTAACTATCAGAGATTACCATTGTGGACAGTTTTTTTAATTCTCTGAAGCGGAATGACGGTTTGTAATTATGATAAAGGCTCTGCAGAGGAGGACAGATTCCAGCCATTTGGGTGATGATATCTAGAACATTTTCAATCTCGAGTTAACTAGGATGATCTGTGTCCCAAGAGAACGGAAAGAAGCTAAATGTTTAATGTTTAACATCCCATCGACGATAAGATGATTGCAGACGGAGACCTGCCTTCGGTAGTGTATGGAAGGACTGAATTAAATTTGCACTCCTCCTGAGTCACCTTGCTCAGCACGCTATAGTGTTCACCTAACAGTCGCTAGTCTCAAAGAGAAACAGATTTTAACATCACTAAAACTACGTATTACAAATTTAAGTTCTTTCTGCGTTTTTCTGTCTCTATGTGAAGGTTAATCTCAGGCAGGGGATCTTGATAGGGCCATCGCTGACAGATAGACTGATTCGCGAGGAAGATCTGTTATGTAATTCATTGCTGATATGTCGGACAGGTCGTCCAGCTGTGGATACATACTGACACCCGCAGCCGGAGCGGGTTGCTAGTTAAATATAAATTTTGCTTTTAAGAAGACGTCTCTGAAAGTGTTTGTTTGCCCAGCATTGTCCGGAAGTGAAATGTGGACTATAATTAGTTCAGAAAAGATGAGAACGAAGCTTTTGAAATGTGTTTCCATAGAAGAATACGAAAGATTAGATGGGCGGCTAGTGAAGAGGTACTGAATCTGATCAGTGAGAAATGAAATTTATGGCACAACGTTACTAAAATAAGGATTGATAGCACTAGAAATAGCAAATCTGGTAATGGAGAGAAGTGTGGCTGTCAAAACCTGTATACGGAGATAAGGTTTGACTATAGTAAGTAGGTTCAAATTGGTGTGCATTGTAGTACTTATACTGAGTTGAAGACACATGCACGAGATAGGCTAGCATGGAGAGCTGCTTCAAACAAGTTCCCGGATTGAAAAAGACAACAATAACATGAGGTCTGATTCAGAGGAAAATGTCGAGTTGGTTTTAGGCGGTTTCCCATGCCCGCCTAGATAAATACCGCTGTGTGTGACATCTTCGCCTCAGAAATTCAAAACATATACAGTATTAGAGTACGGAATCCCAGCGTAATGTTGCTATTATCGGTACCTTCATTAAAAATGTAAATTAACAGCTGATTTCCGGTGGTTGCGATATCGCTGATGTACTAGAATTTTCTGGACTTTGCAGTTTGCGCCAACGGGCCGGGAATCCCAAGTTGACTGCAGTCGCTTTCAAGGCTTATGGAGTGAGACAGACATTGGCTAGAGGTGGAGGGTGACTTTCGGGATGCCACCCAGAATCATGGACAGAAGATTAGTAAAGAGATAAGAAGATATATTTAAGCCGTGGTGGTAACTGAATTTTCATGGGAAGTAACGTCGTGAAGCTAATTGTAAGCAGTTGTGAGCAATTTCAATATTTCGGAGTGATATGTCTATGGCAGCGATTAGTAGCATGTAGCAGTTTGAATAAATTTATCACTCTGGCTAGAACCTGATGGAAGAATGGCTTATTCGCTCCACGGAGAGCAGGTTAAGAGTCCCCATAAAGAATTGTTCGCTCAGTAGAATTTGAGGAAATAGTGTTGGAACTAGCGGCTGAGATTCATCATCAAGCACCTGTACAGTTTCCTGTCGTGGTGTAGCAATTACACAAGGTGAGAACCAATGTTGAGAAATGCTCAGTTCCGTCAAGAATTGTTTTGTAACGCATGCAATCAGGCTACTTATCAGTGTTGCGTGGCGGAGGGTGCTTCGTGCCAATGTTTCACGGCAGAGAGCGTTCCATGTTTATATTCAGTTACATAACGTTGTGCTCTGAATTTTAATCATAACCGTACACAGTGACCCCGTCCAACCCCTCTCCCGTGGGCCGTCAGCAAAATTGTGTGTGTGTGTGAGAGCGTGTGTGTGTGTGTGTGTGTGTGTGTGTGTGTGTGTGTGTAAGTTTCTAAGGGACCAAACTGCTGAGGCCCATTGACTTACACACTACTTAATCTTAAACTAACTTACGCTAAGATCAACGCACACACCCATGCCCGAGGGAGGACTTAAACCTCCGGCTGGAGGGGACGCGCATTCGTGACATGGCGCCTTTAACCGCGCGGCCACTCCACGCGGCGTCAACAAAATTACCGCTACGTCAGAGCTGTCCGGCCATAGACTTAGTGCTGCCTGTGCGAAACCAGGGTGGGTCGACATAATCATACACGACCATTGGTTCCACATCTCGAAATACTCAGTTTTGGATTCCGTATTACTACATATTATGGAGGCCATGTCTATGTAATCAGTAGAGATTTTCTCGCACATTTGATTAACATGATGTCAGAGTGTCAGGAAACGCAGAAATACAGTTATGTTAAGTTCAGCATCTGCATTGCTTCGATATTATCACTTTTTATTGAGTAGTCAGTTATTATACCAGGTTAGTGTTGAGCAGTCCGAGAACTTGGGGGTTCTCTACTCAAATAGTTCAAGTGGCTCTAAGCACTATGGAACTTAACATACCGGCCGGTGTGGCCGTGCGGTTCTAGGCGCTTCAGTTTGGAACCGCGTGACTGCTACGGTCGCAGGTTCGAATCCAGCCTCGGGCATGGATGTGTGTGATGTCCTTAGGTTAGTTAGGTTTAAGTAGTTCTAAGTTCTAGGGGACTGATGACCACAGATGTTAAGTCCCATAGTGCTCAGAGCCATTTGAATCATTTGAACTTAACATCCGAGGTCAGCAGTTCCGTAGACTTAGAACTACTTAAACCTAACTAACCTAAGGACGTCACACACATCCATGCCCGAGGCAGGATTCGAACCTGCGACCGTAGCAGCAGCGCGGTTCCGGACTGAAGCGCCTAGAGCCTCTATGCCAAAGCGGCCGGCTCGTGATCATATCCAGTGGACAACAGGCGACTGGAAAACCGTCACGTGGTCAGATAAATTCCGGTTTCTGTTGATAAGAGCTGATGGTAGGATTTCAGTGTGACGCAGATCCAACGAAGCCGTGGAGCCAAGTTGTCAACAAGGCACTGTGCAAGCATGTGTTGGCTCCGTATTGGAGTGGGCTGTGTTAACATGGAATGCACTGGACCCTCCGATCCAACTGAGTCGATCATTGATTGGAAATGTTGATGTTAGGCTACTTGGAGACCATCTGCAACCATTAATGGACTTCATGTTCCCAAATAGCGACGGAATTCTTACGGATGACAGTGCGTTTGTCACCGGGAGACATTTTAGATTAGATTAGATTTACTTTCATTCCAATTGATCCGTAGCGAGGAGGTCTTCCAGGATGTGGGACATGTCAGAAAAACAACAATACATGACAAATATTTACAACTAAAACAAATAAGCTAATGTACCATTCCACAGGTCCCAAGTGGAATGATCGTCATTTTTTAATGAACACTAAGAGTCATTTTACAAATACTAATGCACTGAATTTAAAATAAAAAAGTTTTTTATTTATTTATAAGGTAATAAACATGTAATACAACTACTGTAATACTTATTTACAATGAACACATTACTGCACTGAAATGGTGCAGAAGTTAGATTATACTTACGCACTTACACACACACACACACACACACACACACACACACACACACACAGACACACAAATTTTCAGTGAACACATTACTGCACTGAAATTGTGCAGAAGTTATGTTGTACTTATATACAAATCAGTTAGTTTTACTAAGAAATTCACCAATGGAGTAGAAGGTGTTGGCCACCAATAAATCCTTTAGGCTTCTCTTAAACTGAATTTCATTGGTTGTTAAGCTTTTTATGGCTGCTGGCAAGTTATTGAAAATGTGTGTTACTGAATAATGCACACCTTTTTGTACAAGACTAAGTGACTTTAAATACTTGTGAAGATTATTCTTATTTCTAGTATTGATTCCATGAATTGAGCTGTTGGTTTGAAAAAGTGATATATTTTTAATGACAAATTTCATTAAGGAATAAATATATTGGGAAGCTGTAGTTAGTATCCCTAGTTCCCTAAACAGGCTTCTGCAGGATGTTCTTGAGTTCACACCACATATAATTCTTACTGCACGTTTTTGTGCCCGGAAAACTTTAGCTTGGCTTGATGAATTACCCCAAAAAATAATCCCATATGACATTATGTAATGAAAGTAAGCATAGTATGCCAGCTTTTTCATTTTTATATCCCCTATGTCTGACAAAATTCGCATTGCAAACAGAGATTTGTTAAGACGCTTCAGCAGTTCTGTGGTGTGCTCCTCCCAGTTGAATTCATTATCAAGCTGTAATCCCAAGAATTTAACACTGTCCACTTCTTCTATCTTCTTGTCATCGTATGTTAGACATATACTCTTGGGACACCCCTTACAAGTTCTGAACTGCATGTAGTGTGTTTTTTCAAAGTTTAGTGACAAAGAATTGGCTAGGAACCAGTGATTAATGTCCACAAATATTTTATTGCCTGATCTTTCTAAGACTACACTTGATTTGCTATTTATTGCAATGTTTGTATCATCAGCAAACAAAACAACCTTGGCATCTGGTAATGTTACTGATGAAAGGTCATTGATATACACAAGAAAAAGTAAGGGCCCCAAAATGGAACCTTGTGGGACCCCACATGTAATTAGTTCCCAGTTGGATGATGCCTGATAGCTTGATACATGTCTCTTTCCAAATAACACCCTTTGTTTCCTGCCAGAGATATAAGATTTGAACCATTTTGCAGCATTTCCTGTTACACTATAATATTCTAGTTTACTTAAAAGGATATTGTGATTTACACAGTCAAATGCCTTTGACAGATCACAAAATATACCAGTTGCCTGCAATTTTTTGTCTAATGAATTAAGTACATTTTCACTGTAAGTGTAGATAGCCTTCTCAATATCAGCACCTTTGTTCACGACTGGTTTGAAGAACATTCTGGACAGTTCGAGCGAGTGATTTGGTGATCCAGATCGACCGATTTGAATCCCATCGAACGTCTGTGGGACATAATCGAGAGGTCAGTCCGTGAACGAAGTCCTGCACTGGCAACACTTCCGCAACTATGGACGGCTGTAAAGGCAGCGTGGCTCATTACTTCTGCTGGGAACTTCCAACGACTTGTTGAGTACTTGCCACGTCGAGTTGCTGCGCTACGCCAGGCAAAAGGAGGTCCGGCACGATATTAGGAGCCATCCCACATCTTTTGTCGCGGCAGTGTATCTTTCAACGTGAATGTTTTCGACTTACGTGTGGTAGGTCACATACGTTTAGGGAATCAAGATAACCGTAGCGAAATTGTGGTATCGTTCGTCATCGGTACCATGCCAAACCAGTCCACGTTCCGAAGTAGGCAGCAACCATATGGTTGCACCCCTAAACTGTGGTCGGCTCCGAGACACACGATCAGCCGGCCGGTGTGGCCGAGCGGTTCTACGCGCTACAGTCTGGAAACGCGCGACTGCCACGGTCGCAGGTTCGAATCCTGCCTCGGGCATGGGTGTGTGTGTTGTCCTTAGGTTAGTTAGGTTTAAGTAGTTCTAAGTTCTAGGGGACTGATGACCTCAGAAGTTAAGTCACATAGTGCTCAGAGCCTTTTGAACTATTTGAACACACGCTCATCACCCCGCACAGCCAGAGCCGCCATGGAGCCAACTTTCCGGACTCAACACGTCTAACCGGCCAGTCTGTCTAGCCTAGTATAGCTCGGGATCTAATCTTTGAACCTCGGCCGGCCGGAGTGGCCGTGCGGTTCTAGGCGCTACAGTCTGGAGCCGAGCGACCGCTACGGTCGCAGGTTCGAATCCTGCCTCGGGCATGGATGTGTGTGATGTCCTTAGGTTAGTTAGATTTAATTAGTTCTAAGTTCTAGGCGACTGATGACCTCAGAAGTTAAGCCATTTGACCATTTTTTTTAACCTCGACACTTACCCTCTGTTCCTACCGTGGGCATACGGACTCGGCCTGTCTGAATGACTTGTACCGTTTATTGAACATACTTGTTACTAGAAACTAATCTATATGTAATGTTATCAAACACTACTTGTGTAATATCATTCTTTTCCTCTCTGTCATAGAACCCACCAACCTCTTGGCATCCATGACGGGACGAAAAAATAGAAATGATAACGTGTTCATTAACAAGTGGCAATGTGAGACTATAACACGTGAAAGTATCATTTCCGTTTCCTTAAAATCGCATGAGAAAGAGTCTGCACTATAAAGAAAACACTCTAATCCAAAACTATGTTATTTTCTTTACTATTATGCAAAATGTAAAATATTTTTCGAAAAATTAACGTCATTAATGGATTTTGTGGTGTCACCGCCAGACACCACACTTGCTAGGTGGTAGCCTTTAAATCGGCCGCGGTCCGCTAGTATACGTCGGACCCGCGTGTCGCCACTGTCAGTCCAGACCGAGCGCCGCCACACGGCAGGTCTAGAGAGACTCCCTAGCACTCGCCCCAGTTGTACAGCCGACTTTGCTAGCGATGCTACACTGACAAATACGCTCTCATTTGCCGAGACGATAGTTAGCATAGCCTTCAACTACGTCATTCGCTATGACCTAGCAAGGCGCCATTACCAGTTTATATTGAGATTGTAAAACATGTACCGTCAAGAGCGATGTACACCAATTATGGATTAAAGTTAAGTATTCCAGCAGCAACGTACCTTATTGCCTATATTAATTACATTGTCCTGTTCCAGAACTCTCGCCAGTTTGCGTGAGCTTAAACGCGTGCATTTCGGCCTCCTCTAACTACACGGTGTTGGCTCTTCTGCCAACACAGCAGATTTAACATCGCTTCATTGCTGTGTAACTATTTTCTTTGAAGGAGCAGCGGGTGAAATAAAATCTCAAATTTGGGGGTAGGTACCCTGAATATACATCCGAAAATAGAAAACTGAGGGCTTCACGACTACAGTCACGTGCCTGGCTTACGTACCTGTAGCTCCTGTACTCTTAAAAGCTCTCACTCTCGGGTTTACAGATATGTATTCGGTTCCTGTTGGTTCTCGAGAACAGAATTCTCGTTTACATTAAGTTCTAGATTGTGCCCATCGCAATGACAGCTGGCAAATACAGGGTGTTTCAAAAATGACCGGTACATTTGAAACGACAATAAAAACTAAACGAGCAGCGATAGAAATACACCGTTTGTTGCAATATGCTTGGGACAACAGTACATTTTCAGGCAGACAAACTTTCGAAATTACAGTAGTTACAATTTTCAACAACAGATGGCGCTGCGGTCTGGGAAACTCTATAGTACGATATTTTCCACATATCCACCATGCGTAGCAATAATATGGCGTAGTCTCTGAATGAAATTACCCGAAACCTTTGACAACGTGTCTGGCGGAATGGCTTCACATGCAGATGAGATGTACTGCTTCAGCTGTTCAATTGTTTCTGGATTCTGGCGGTACACCTGGTCTTTCAAGTGTCCCCACAGAAAGAAGTCATAGGGATTCATGTCTGGCGAATAGGGAGGCCAATCCACGCCGCCTCCTGTATGTTTCGGATAGCCCAAAGCAATCACACGATCATCGAAATATTCATTCAGGAAATTAAAGACGTCGGCCGTGCGATGTGGCCGGGCACCATCTTGCATAAACCACGAGGTGTTCGCAGTGTCGTCTAAGGCAGTTTGTACCGCCACAAATTCACGAAGAATGTCCAGATAGCGTGATGCAGTAATCGTTTCGGATCTGAAAAATGGGCCAATGATTCCTTTGGAAGAAATGGCGGCCCAGACCAGTACTTTTTGAGGATGCAGGGACGATGGGACTGCAACATGGGGCTTTTCGGTTCCCCATATGCGCCAGTTCTGTTTATTGACGAAGCCGTCCAGGTAAAAATAAGCTTCGTCAGTAAACCAAATGCTGCCCACATGCATATCGCCGTCATCAATCCTGTGCACTATATCGTTAGCGACTGTCTCTCGTGCAGCAATGGTAGCGGCGCTGAGGGGTTACCGCGTTTGAATTTTGTATGTATAGAGGTGTAAACTCTGGCACACGAGACGATACGTGGACGTTGGCGTCATTTGGACCGCAGCTGCAACACGGCGAACGGAAACCCGAGGCCGCTGTCGGATCACCTGCTGCACTAGCTGCGCGTTGCCCTCTGTGGTTGCCGTACGCGGTCGCCCTACCTTTCCAGCACGTTCATCCGTCATGTTTCCAGTCCGTTGAAAATTTTCAAACAGATCCTTTATTGTATCGCTTTTCGGTCCTTTGGTTACATTAAACCTCCGTTGAAAACTTCGTCTTGTTGCAACAACACTGTGTTCTAGGCGGTGGAATTCCAACACCAGAAAAATCCTCTGTTCTAAGGAATAAACCATGTTGTCTACAACACACTTGCACGTTGTGAACAGCACACGCTTACAGCAGAAAGACGACGTACAGAATGGTGCACCCACAGACTGCGTTGTCGTCTATATCTTTCACATCACTTGCAGCGCCATCTGTTGTTGAAAATTGTAACTACTGTAATTTCGAAAGATTGTCCGCCTGAAAATGTACTGTTGTCCCAAGCATATTGCAACAAACGGTGTATTTCTATCGCTGCTCGTTTAGTTTTTATTGCCGTATCAAATATACCGGTCATTTTTGAAACACCCTGTATCTCGTGTCTGTTGATGCCGCTGAGGCTGTGCCGCTACCGTGGCCAGTGTGGATTCCTCGCGAAAGAAATTGCAAGTCGTCGGGTCTCCAGTCGCCGGGAAGCTGCGATGCAGCAGGCGGTGGCGTGAGCAGGTGCAGATCGACAGGCAACTGTTTGCTGTGCTCTCACAGGAGGCGTCCAGCCGGCGCGGAAGAGGTGACTGTTTGCCGCCAAACAAGGCCGCCCCCTGCCCCCTGCCCCTGTTTGTGCAAGCGCGTCGCCTCTGCCGCGTTTTACTGCGGCACAAAGCTCGCTGTGTTGCCCGTTCTAGGTTACTGCGCCGTGTCTCACAGGCAAGAGTTGTACACAAAGCTCGTGTGCTTCACGGGAATGAGCTCACTGTTCTATCACAACAGTTCGAGATCAGATCAGACGTCAGGTCACTGGACTCGTTTCCGGAAGAAACGAGGTTCAAACCCCAACCTAGTCATCCCAGTTACGGGTTTCTCTCGTTTCTCTATATTTCTGGGGCTCCACATACCTGGTAGTTGGCAATGATGTTCACTGTAGGAAAGCTGAGACGCCGGGAAAACGAACCGACATGCAGGAAAACCTGCACACGATCGGCGATTCGTTCGAACACTATCGTTTGTAACCGGACGTAACAAAATGTAGTGAATTACGCCTACATCGGCGCAAAGATCCACTATCGTGAGATTACTTTTGTGTTAGCAGAAGAGCCAACACCGTGTTACGAGTGGAGGCCGAAATGCACGCGTTTTAGCTCACGCAGGCTGGCGTGAGGAGGGAAGAACTATACTGACGTGAGGTCTGGAACGTGACAAGGAATGAGAATTCAGAAAGCGGACGTAATTAGTTTGATACTTAACATTAATCCATTAGATGAACGTCGCTCTTGACTGTACATGATTCACAATATTATCTGTTCAGAATACATTCTTGAAGTAATTACAATAACTGAATATGGCGCCTTGCTAGGTCGTAGCAAATGACGTAGCTGAAGGCTATGCTAAACTGTCGTCTCTGCAAATGAGAGCGTATGTAGACAATGAACCATCGCTAGCAAAGTCGGCTGTACAACTGGGGCGAGTGCTAGGGAGTCTCTCTAGACTAGACCTGCCGTGTGGCGGCGCTCGGTCTGCAATCACTGATAGTGGCGACACGCGGGTCCGACGTATACTAACGGACCGCGGCCGATTTAAAGGCTACCACCTAGGAAGTGTGGTGTCCGGTGGTGACACTACTGGTGATATAAATCATTGCAGATAATAACGAGCGTAAAATATCTACGAGTAACTGTTCGGAGCGACCTGAAGTGGAACTGTCACTTGAAGCTACGAGGGCGTGCTGAGTGTTTTATGTGGAAACGTCTACAGATTTTTAAATAAAACCAACTTTATTAGCTAGTACATCTTTATTCCTCATCTCTACATACTTAAAGTCTCAATACAGTCACCCTGACGACGAACACATTTCTCCCAAGGAGGGACCAACTTTTTGATACCCCGTCACTGTAGAATGTTTGACTTTGTTGACGGAGGCCGGCCGGAGTGGCCGTGCGGTTCTAGGCGCTACAGTCTGGAGCCGAGCGACCGCTACGGTCGCAGGTTCGAATCCTGCCTCGGGCATGGATGTGTGTGATGTCCTTAGGTTAGTTAGGTTTAATTAGTTCTAAGTTCTAGGCGACTGATGACCTCAGAAGTTAAGTCGCATAGTGCTCTGTGTGTGGACCATCATTTCGAATTCGAAACTCGATTACAGCACACTGTTTCTCACGCACCGACGTAGTTGCATTACACAGCGCCATGTTACCTGCTACAAGTCGGTGCCCCCTAGCGGCGGAGGGCTGCAGATATATAGAGATGAAGAATAAAGATATGGAATGGTAATAACGTTTGTTTTATTTATAAGTTTTAAGAGCTTTCATATAAAAAATCAGGTTACTTTACAATACGTCAGCGAAGATTTAGCAGCAGGTGCTACCCTCGGATTTATTGGAAGTATCTAACGAAAATGTAATCCATCTACGAAGTGGCTTACAAAACACTCGTTCAACCGATTCTTGAATATTTATATCTGTCTGGGAAACTTACGGGTCGGATTAATAGAAGAAATAGAGATCGACGTAAAAGTGAGTTGTTTTTGCATTCTTTCGCTTAGGATTCTAGAGCCTTATGGAGAATTACAGTGCTAGACGCTACAAGAGACACGTTGTGCATTAATGAGATGTTTACTGTTAGTATTGTGAGAGTTTAGGTTCCAGTATGAGTTACGAAACATATTACTTACTCCCACAAACTTCTCGGGAAATTGCCAAATGTTTGCTTACGTACTGGGTGATACAGGGTTATTATTACCTGTAAACCAAAATAATCCGACAGAAAATGTTGGTAGGTTCCTGGGGCTATGACACACAAGAAAAACAGCTGATACTTTTGCTCTCTGTATCGTCGGCAAAAAAACAAGTATGCTTCTAAAACGATTGAAGACCGATCCAGTATATACCATTTGCGTGGAAAGCAGGAGCTGAAATTATTAGTGGAGTTGTCGTAAGGATGTGTTATTTACCCAGGAATGAGATTCCTTACAAAGCCCTAGTTCACCTCACGATTACTGTTGCTCAGCCTGGACCCCTTAATAATTTGGATTACGAAAATGATATAGGCAATTCCGAAAATAGTTTTTGTTTGTTTCGACAGAGTCTCAGAAACGCACCTCCTGTGGGAATCGCCCAGGAAAGTATATTGTGCATCAGATAGAAAATGGTTCAAATGGCTCTGAGCACTATGGGACTCAACATCTTAGGTCGTAAGTCCCCTAGAACTTAGAACTACTTAAACCTAACCAACCTAAGGACATCACACACACCCATGCCCGAGGCAGGATTCGAACCTGCGACCGTAGCAGTCCCGCGGTTCCGGACTGCAGCGCCAGAACCGCACGGCTATCGCGGCCGGCATCAGATAGAATATTTAATTTATAATCACGAATACGGATATGTCGAAAGATGTCTTATCCGCGCATACCCACTCGTGAGGATCAAATTACAGGAATTCTGTCTTAACCTGAGGTGTACCTCCAGTACTTCTTAGCGTGAATTAACCTCGAACTGAACAGGAATGTACATGCTTTTGGTGCTCTATCTGCGAGGGGACTGCAAAAAGTGAATTACACAGGTCGTCGTTCGCTAAGACCATTCCGTAACAAGACTGACGCATTGTCAGAAGAGAGTACATGTTTTGGGTTTCCGTTTCGCTGCGGTACGGGTAACAGGTGCGTAACAGTGTGGGAATGAGATGGTGCGACAATAGGAAACGACCTCCGAAGTTGAAGTACGCGCGGCAGCGCGAAACTTGTGGGCAGAACGTATAAATTTCATATAGAATAATTATGAAATTCTTATGGCATGTGAACCAAATGAAATTCGTGTCCAGCCGTGGAGAAATAGTGCCAACAATTTAACCATGGCCGCACACACGTGAGTGACGCTGATCGGCAAGGAACGCATCGACTTCTACCAGAGACGACGATGTCCACGCAGTCGAAGAACTTATTCGCAGCAGCCGCAGATTTTGTAAATATACACTCCTGGAAATTGAAATAAGAACACCGTGAATTCATTGTCCCAGGAAGGGGAAACTTTATTGACACATTCCTGGGGTCAGATACATCACATGATCACACTGACAGAACCACAGGCACTTAGACACAGGCAACAGAGCATGCACAATGTCGGCACTAGTACAGTGTATATCCACCTTTCGCAGCAATGCAGGCTGCTATTCTCCCATGGAGACGATCGTAGAGATGCTGGATGTAGTCCTGTGGAACGGCTTGCCATGCCATTTCCACCTGGCGCCTCAGTTGGACCAGCGTTCGTGCTGGACGTGCAGACCGCGTGAGACGACGCTTCATCCAGTCCCAAACATGCTCAATGGGGGACAGATCCGGAGATCTTGCTGGCCAGGGTAGTTGACTTACACCTTCTAGAGCACGTTGGGTGGCACGGGATACATGCGGACGTGCATTGTCCTGTTGGAACAGCAAGTTCCCTTGCCGGTCTAGGAATGGTAGAACGATGGGTTCGATGACGGTTTGGATGTACCGTGCACTATTCAGTGTCCCCTCGACGATCACCAGTGGTGTACGGCCAGTGTAGGAGATCGCTCCCCACACCATGATGCCGGGTGTTGGCCCTGTGTGCCTCGGTCGTATGCAGTCCTGATTGTGGCGCTCACCCGCACGGCGCCAAACACGCATACGACCATCATTGGCACCAAGGCAGAAGCGACTCTCATCGCTGAAGACGACACGTCTCCATTCGTCCCTCCATTCACGCCTGTCGCGACACCACTGGAGGCGGGCTGCACGATATTGGGGCGTGAGCGGAAGACGGCCTAACGGTGTGCGGGACCGTAGCCCAGCTTCATGGAGACGGTTGCGAATGGTCCTCGCCGATACCCCAGGAGCAACAGTGTCCCTAATTTGCTGGGAAGTGGCGGTGCGGTCCCCTACGGCACTGCGTAGGATCCTACGGTCTTGGCGTGCATCCGTGCGTCGCTGCGGTCCGGTCCCAGGTCGACGGGCACGTGCACCTTCCGCCGACCACTGGCGACAACATCGATGTACTGTGGAGACCTCACGCCCCACGTGTTGAGCAATTCGGCGGTACGTCCACCCGGCCTCCCGCATGCCCACTATACGCCCTCGCTCAAAGTCCGTCAACTGCACATACGGTTCACGTCCACGCTGTCACGGCATGTTACCAGTGTTAAAGACTGCGATGGAGCTCCGTATGCCACGGCAAACCGGCTGACACTGAGGGCGGCGGTGCACAAATGCTGCGCAGCTAGCGCCATTCGACGGCCAACACCGCGGTTCCTGGTGTGTCCGCTGTGCCGTGCGTGTGATCATTGCTTGTACAGCCCTCTCGCAGTGTCCGGAGCTAGTATGGTGGGTCTGACACACCGGTGTCAATGTGTTCTTTTTTCCATTTCCAGGAGTGTAGAAGCCTTCAGGTTCCGTAAGCTCGTGTTTTATTTAGTAGGTGACAGTGCGGTAGTATGTCGAACAGTTTTCGGAAGTCGAAGACAAGAGCATTGACCTGGGCAACCCCTATGAACATCCCTCTGCCTCTTATGGCTGCAGAGAAAGAGCTGTTTGTTGAATCCATATCGATTCCCAAACAGAAGATCATCGATCTCCAAAAAGGTCCATAATACGTGAACATATAACTTATCCCGTAATTCTACAACTGACTGATGATTCGAACTATGCTACTCTTGCAACATACAACAAACTGCTGATGGAAGGGAAGTGTTGCTCTGCACTTATGGAATGACCAAGGAGCGGATCTCTATTGTCGAGAAGGTTCCGACCGTTGTTTGCAGAGTCTTGGGCAGTGTTGGAAAATAGTGTCATGTACCTGTGTAACTTAGAAGTGTATTGTAACATTCATTAAAATTTACTTGGCCTCCACTTAACTTTTGCAGCCCCCTCGTATATGTATCTCCCACCAAACACCATATAGTAGATGCAGAACTCAGGGAAAAGGTTTTCGCTATTTGTCGTTCCTCCTTTCCAACCGAAAATTTGTTGGCAGAGCAACACTTCCCTTCCATCAGCAGTTTGTTGTATGTTGCAAGAGTAGCATAGTTCGAATTATCAGTCAGTTGTAGAATTACGGTTCAAATGGTTCAAATGGCTCTGAGCACTATGGGACTCAACTGCTGAGGTCATTAGTCCCCTAGAACTTAGAACTAGTTAAACCTAACTAACCTAAGGACATCACAAACATCCATGCCCGAGGCAGGATTCGAACCTGCGACCGGAGCGGTCTTGCGGTTCCAGACTGCAGCGCCTTTAACCGCACGGCCACTTCGGCCGGCGTAGAATTACGGGATAAGTTTTATGTTCACGTATTATGGACCTTTTTGGAGATCGATGATCTTCTGTTTGGGAATCGATATGGATTCAACAAACAGCTCTTTCTCTGCAGCCATAAGAGGCAGAGGGATGTTCATAGGGGTTGCCCAGGTCAATGCTCTTGTCTTCGACTTCCGAAAACTGTTCGATATACTACCGCACTGTCACCTACTAAATAAAACACGAGCTTACGGAACCTGAAATACACTTTGTGATTGGACTGGGATGTAAGTCAGCATGTCGGGAAGAAAGCGTCAGGTGTGAAAGCATCTCATGAGATTGTTGCAGGGGCTGTTAAATGCGAATGTCGTCGGCAGTTCTGCGGCGTTTCTAGGTCTTGTATAGAGGCAAGTTTGCAACGGAAGTAAGTAGTACTGAAATATAAAAACGCTTACAGGGCATCGAGGCATGTGTAGGGAGTGGTGTTTGCCCCACAACATAAACCAACACAACGTATTGCGCACAAGCAGGCGCAGAAAACAATTATTGCTCGACTGCACTATTAACTATTAATCACAAGACAAGTTACAACAGTAAAATATCTACGAGTATGCTACAGGAGCTTTTGGAACGATAACTTGAAAGTGGTTCCAGGATATGCAAATGCGAGACATATTCGCTGGAAAAATTCTAAAGAAAGAGGTAGCCTATAAAGCCCTCGATCGACCGATTTGACAGATTGTGGAAAACCGGGTGACAGCCTGGAACCCTTGCCATGGATACTTAAAAGAGGAGGCAGAGAAGATTCAAAGAAAAGCGGTGTGTTCCTCCTCGGGTCAATTATACACATCTCGCGAATTGATCATGTCGTAAATTTACAAAAATTCCAGCTCACACCGCGGATTATTGAGAGTCGTCTTTCCTGTTCACCGTCCGCAAATGGAACAGAAAACGGGAAAATGAGAATGGTAGGCGAAGCACCTTCGGCCAGACACCATAATGTGACTTGCGAAATGTTAATGTGGATGTACAAGTAATTCGAAGTCAATAATTTACTGAAGAGTTCATAGGTGTGCACTCCCATCTTGTGGAAATGTCACGAAGAGAGGTTATAGGTACCAGCATAAATCCGAAATGCGCCTTTGATACATGCTTTGTGCAAACAGGACGAAGTACCGCTAATGTAGTGAAACGGGCCGCTAGCACAACAGTGAAGGGTGAGGCTTCTCGAAGCGACGTGCCGTGCCAAAGTGGTAGTGGCCCTTGACAGGGAATTCAAGAACTCATTACCCGGACCAAAAAAAAGTAACAGCCAAGTGGTACTTAATCACGGGAGCACATTCCGCTCTTTCTTAACAGCGCTGCCGAGAAATTGTGTCTCGGGCTGCCGTCCACACGAGGCAACTAAACAGCACAAAAAACCAGAAAGTGGACTACTTAACGGAATCCATCACACAGCATAAAACGAAAACCAAGAAAGAAGTGCAGTTTGACAAGTCACATAAGGGAGTAACAAAATAAATCTTTTCTATCGTATCGGAAGTTGCTGTAGGTGGATTCATGAACGAAAGTCTATCCGACGTAAAGAGCGTTCACCTACATTACGAGCGCACTGTTTCGAAGATCGTCGACGGAGATTATTCTCCACAAAGTTTTACACGGAGGTATGGCATCTGAACGTGGTAATCGACAAATACTACATAAACCATCGGAGACATCGCTTGCAAAAAGCACAGCCATTTGAAAAGCACGGATCATAAGACAGGTGCCATATTATAGATATTGTCAATGCTTAGGCGCCCACTGTGGCCGCTCCATGCCAAAAATGCAGCTGATAATTAGCAGCTCCGCAATTTTCACCCTACCCGTCAATGCCCAGCCGGTTTGACTGTGTCTCTTTGGAATTCATTGTACGTTTGTACCATTTTTCCTTTTCTTCTAACCCACTGTGTGAGGAATTGCGTAGATTATGTAGAGAACCTGTCCGCCGCTCGTGGTCTCGCAGTAGCGTTCTCCCGGGTTCAATTCCCTGCGGAGTCAGGGATTTTTACCTGCCCCGACATGACTGGGTGTTGATGTGTCGTCTTCATCATCATTCATCCCCATTACGGTCGGAGGAAGGCAACGGCAAACGACCTCCATTAGGCCCTTGCCTAGAACGGCGGCGCGGTTCTCCCGCATCGTTCTCCGACACACTGTCAAGAAGCATGGGACTCCATTTCCATATAGAGGAACTAATATAAAAACGTAAAATTTCCTTGATGTGAACAATATGTTTCACTTGCTAGTCTTTTAAAGAAACCTAGAGAATAACTTCCATTTCTGAGCAATATTTGCTGCCAGACGGCTCACAGCCATCACAAACTTATTGAATGAACTCCGGTTGGCATATATCTCCCACTGGGAGATATATACCTGTACTTCAGTGCAAGTTTAAGCAAAGCGCATCATTATTAGATATTATGCTGTACGATCAAAAGATATTTTTTGTCTTGACGTAAATGTGTGTATTACGTACGTGATGCCGCAAACATTCTGTCAGCGCAATAGACATTAATGCAAGTACGTCTATCTTTGCAATGACTGTGCGGTCGAAATCGGCCATTCGTTAGAAGAAATAATGTATCTTATTGCGCGCAACCAACAGACCCTAATACGGAAACTTAATTTCTGTTAATGAAGAGGTAATGATAGATGCATTGATTTAGTTTTGTAGGATGCATTTAATCAGACCAGCATTGCTCGGAACAGCTTATCCGGCTATAGTTAGCATTAATTTGTTATGCGTAATTTGCACCATTGTACTTTCTTCCAGACATTGTTTTCCACTTCTCTGAAAATAAAACTTTCGTTCTGCTGCCATTTTGTATCTCCGCTCATCGGCTAGGGGTCTTATACTATGACATTTTAATGACGTTCTGTGGAATTGGATGAGTCAGAAAAATATTTACTGACTTACTTACATACACCACAAGTTGTGCTGCAGGGAGATGGTTGCGTCTATTAGACCAGTGTTAAACAGGAAAAAAATTGTCATTATCATAAGCAAGTAGAACTTACACTGCAGACTTATCCACAACAAAAGAACTGTTCGGTAACCAAATGTAAAAGACACTCATTCTTTCCGACTAGTAGAAACCTCACACTAATAATTATATTTACGACAGTGGAATTAATAACGAAAGCCAGAAAACAAAGTAATACCGTTCACTTGATGTGGTTAAAGGGTCATTCGGACATTCGGAACAAGGTAGTAGCAACTGACCTAGCTGTAGCAAAAGGCTGTATTAAAAAAGAGAAAATGAGGCATACAAGCAGTGGAAAAAACCACACCAGGTAAATGATACTAAAATGTAAACTTTCACGGCCGGAAATATCATGTCCATTATAATTATCCGGGCTGTTATGCCGTGGTCGGTTGATGAATGCTGTGGTGATTCCCAACGTTTCGTCTCCGACTGCGGGAGACATCTTCAAGGGGGTCCGTAGCTTGATGGAAGGTCCAACACACACACTGGCTCGCTACTGACTGCCGCTAAATTCCGTGTCCGCGCGCCCCCGCGCCGCGGCGTGACGTCACGTGTTTTGATAACGTCAGTGCAATTGGCCGCTGTCCGTCGCCGTCGATCGCCGTTGCCATCACCCAGTAGTGGACGAGTGGTACACATCTTCTTTAACACCGGCATCCATATACCGTTTAATTTGACGCCCTCCTCCTTTCGGTTGAAATTATTTGGGTGTTTAGCGATTTCGATCGCCTCCCTGTAGAGCCTTTCGTAATATCCGCTCGTGGCCGCTAGTACTTGCGTCTCCTCGAAACGAATATTGTGGTTCCCTGGCTGGAAAGCATGCTCTGCAACAGCTGATCGTTCCGTTTCTCCTCTTCTACAATTTCCCTTGTGCTCTTCCAAACGTTTAGAAACAGTTCTTTTAGTGGTACCCACATAAACATCACCACAGCTGCATGGGATCCTATACACTCCAGATTTTTCCAATGGTTTGCGAGCGTCCTTGGCAGGCCTAAGGTTGGGAATCACCACAGCATTCATCAACCGACCACGGCATAACAGCCCGGATAATTATAATGGACACCAGGTAAATGATTTATTTTTGCCTTCAGTGTGAGTACACTACTGAACCATCAATAATAACACTACATAGCCTTCAACAGTTACACTACATAGCCATCAAATACTACATAAAAGTAAAAATTTTAATATAGAAGTTAACATGTTACTTTAAAGTAATTAAACACTGTTTCTTCGTTACTAGCAAAAAAGGAAAAGCTTCTTAAATTCTGAACGTATAAGAAATAATCAAATTTCTCTTTACAAAAAAAGTTTAACAGTGTTTAAAGGCTCAACTCTTTGAGATGTAAACAACTTTTTAATTGACCACTAAAAATAGTATTTGCACGTTATCTATAGGTCTGTGGTCAGCAGCGTTTAAAATTGCAAACTAAAATAAATCTTCGTGGACATCCAAGAACTGCCAGTAGTATAGCAGTGGGCATACAAGAACAGATAATGACCTACACATCCGGGGAGTCTCCCCCCTGAGCATGCCTGTCGGGCAGTTCCATGAGGTACAGGATGACCCTGCACCAAGCGTCCATCCTCAGCAGGGCCTCCTGCATTTTCCACAAGACAGGCCCGAATTTAATTTTACTTCTGACGACATACTGTGTTCTGTCTGTTAGAAAGTTTTCGATCCAGTCACACAGTTGGTCCGATATCATATACTCGTATTTTGTTCACTAGGGGGAACTGTGGAACTGTATCGAACGCCTTTCGGAAGTCAAGGAATATGGCACCTACCTGGGTGCGGTAATCTACTGCTTTCTTTGTCTTGTGGACGAACAGAGCGAGCTGTGTGTCACACTATTACTGTTTCCGGAACTCGTGTTGATTATTACACAGGGGATTTTCAGTCTGCAGTATTTTATTACCGCTTTGTGATAATTGCGTTAAGAATAACTTTTGATGCTGAAATTTCCATTTCTGAGGTAGAACTTCGACCTGTAATTTGAGATTTAGAAAGTAAGGAGTAAAGTAATCTTCTTGTTCTGTCGTCAGCTAGTCTCTTCAGCTCGCTATAACTACTGCAACCTTTGTCCTTTATCAACTGGGTAACGTACTTTAGCTTAGATCACCCTCTACTGTTATTCCCTTACATTTCTCAGAGTCGTGGATCCAGAGATCTGTTCTGGAGGGTTGTCATGGTTACCAGTATTTCACTAATCACTACCATTGTGCACAATGGTCTGAAAACTATGTTTGTAAGAACGTGTAAGCAGGAGAAGACTAATGCAACATTCTACTGTTTGCGATGGTTTATATATTAAAAAGTGTTGAACGTTACTATTAAATTCTTAACGTCCACTGTGTGACAGCATAAAACAGCAAACGCTTTGTGCTGAAATACAAGTTAACTGCGATTTGTTGTATGAAGATATAAAAATAACTCTTTCTCTGCCCCCTTCTCGAATATAACTGCCATCATCCATACTTTAACGTCCAAGAAATTCCAACTCCGAAAATATAGTTTTTGAACAGAAGCGTTGAAAACTTGAGAAGTGCATATTTCATGCAGAAAACTAAATAACTGCTCGTACAATAGCAACGAACTATCACAACATCGATAACGTCATAATTTACGTACTATTAAACAGAAGTGTGGACTCACAGTTGCCAGCACTACGACTGGGCATACTGGTCTGCAAACTATATCTGTAAGAAAGTGTAAATAGGGCAAGAGTAGTGTAACAGTTTGCTTTCTGTCGTAGTTTATATTTTAAAAAGTGTTGAACATGTTGATTAAATTCCGACCTTTCCACTGTGTGAAAACATAAAATGGCAAACTATTTGTACTGCAATTTAAAGTTAACTATGGTTTATTGTATAAAAATGTAAAAATAACTTTATAACAAAATTTCTGTGTGTAGTATTTATTAGTATTTATTGTTTGTGGCTGAATTCCTTCCATTCCCTCTGCAATATATTATAAGCTATTCCCTAATTAAAGCAAGCATTATAGAGAAGACTGGAGGTAGAGGGGGGGGGGGGGGGAGCGGAGAATTTACTCTGGCGTATGAATGAGAGAGACTAAATTTACTGAATATGTTGATGATGATCATGATGAGACAGATGTGGAAATATTGTAAGTAATTTTTTTGATATTGTATGTATATGTGTGAGGCAGTATAATACTTGCGGAGGTGGAACTCAGTGTGTTTGTGTGTGTGTGTGTGTGTGTGTGTGTGAGAGAGAGAGAGAGAGAGAGAGAGAGAGAGAGAGAATTTCACGCAGTTCACAGACAAATATCTTTCAAGATGTCACCATTTCATGAGAAGCTTACATATTCTTTATATTCTTTCGATATGGAAATATTTTATATCTTTAAACATGGTGCCATTTTTTAAAACATTCAGAAGTAACATGTCATCGTTTTTGTGCAATCCAAGTTAACCTTATGTAATTTTTTCACGTGGAAATATTGTATATCTTTCAACATGATGGCATTTTTCGCCATTCATGGGTAAACATCTTTGAATCTGAACCTGATACCATTTTTACGCAGTTCCTCGAAGACTTCTTTTTTTGTTTTTGGAACTACGGCAATAGTGGCAAATACCTTTGTTTGAACATGGCGCCATTTTTATGCAGTTTACGTGATACTTGCGTAATCTGACGGCTACATTCTGACTGGCTGCTCCATTTAAATATCCACTAAAATACAGGGCTATTCAAAAAGAAGGAACAGTTTTCAACCGTTTATTGCTTCCGCAATACAAAAGATAGAGACACAATTCCAGCATTTCTGGAAAGATAAAAGTTCAAATTTTTATGTATTCAATGTGAGCACCACATGTTACACGACAAGTATCAAAAAAGTGGCTCATTTCCTGCCACACACGAAGCAGCTGGTATCTCGTTATCAAATTCACAGCTTCAACATTGCGATGTCGCAGACTTTCAAGAGTGTCAGGCATAGATGGGATAAAAACGCGGTCTTTTACGTAATCCCACAGATAAAAGTCACAAGGTGTGAGGTCTGGGGACCGGGGAGAAGCAGAAGATGTCCAGTCGTCACACGTTGTGACTTTTATTTGTGAGGTTACGTAAAAGACCGCGTTTTCATATCCCCCCCCCCTTTCCACCCTATGCCTGACACTCCTGAAGGCTTGCGACATCGCACTGTTGAAACTGTGAATTCCATAACGCGAGACCATCTGCTTCGTGCGTGGCAGCAAATAAGCTACAGTTTTGATATTTGTCATGTAACACACGGTACTCACATTGAATGCGTGAAAATTTGAATTTTTATCTTTCAAGAAATGTTGGAATTGTGTTTCTATTGTTTGTAGTTTGGAAACAATAAATATTTGAAATCTGTTCCTTCCTTTTGAATAGCCCCTTACTATAGTGTTATTTGGTTAATACGGGAGTGTGGGAGTGTTATGCAGGTGATCATGAAATAGAGTCCAGTGGGGACCAGGCCGCATAAAAAGCCTTCCACAGTCCCTCGCAATAACAATTATAGAAAATAACATAGGAGACATAGATAAACTTCCTCTACAATAAAAATGCACTACACTGGCAAGAGAGACAAATGTATTAAATTGGTAAAGTTTGTATCAGTAGAAATACCTTACGGTAACTGTGCACAAGTAACAAGCACTATAATTACGTAGCAGAGTCAACAAATAAACCGACTGCTGACGCCTACGATGGTTGTATACTACACCGAAATGAACAAGGATGAAGTGGAATTACCAAATATGAGGAACAATGTGATTACACTAACAAATACAGACGTTTGACAATATTTATAAACAGTGGATCCGACTCATATTTACAAACATATAGGCTTAAAGGCCAAAGTCAATAAACTAGAGGACGAAAGAACAGAGCATGGAAAGAGGCTATCAATCATCTTCCTCACAACCGAGGCAGCAGATACACCAGTACTGAAGGCACATAATGTAAACACAAGTATTAAAGTGTTATGTGACCTGCTACGTCAGGTCTACACAAAAAGATCGGAACCTTTGGATCTATATAACGTATATACTGTATAGGGACCTAGTATGTGCCCATGGGCGAATTAAATTCTAGCCCTGCCTTCCGTCCATCCAGTAGTACATTCGAATACACTACCCATAACGACTTTAAAAATTATACAGATCAATACAATGATAAGTTTCTTTGCATTAGTTGAACTTAGAAAAAGGGCAAAAGAAGTGGGACCTGATCCGCAGTTGTGTATCCAGGAGCCGTAACTGAAAAACGGGAACCCCACACATTTCTCTCCAGACTTAAACTATGTCCTATGATCATCAAATGCCAAAAGAATGTTTGTAGTTATAAACAAAGGTATAACGCTCACCAAAATCTCTAAAATGTGTAGGGCCTATCAAACATTCGGCTTCTATCGCATTTCAGTGCAGAAATACCGAATGGATTCTCAGTTCTCAGAATTATATATGGAAAGACACTAACCACATAGAAATATTAACTGAAAAAAAATCAGGAAAGCGGATAACTACACTCACGGCAAACTCTTGTTGATAATACCACAAATACATATTAATAGTGCTCACCAGTTTATCAGACACGCAGATGATAAGGTCTAGAAGTTCTTAGACATCGTTCAAGAACTTGACCTGTTAGTGGAGAATCGTCCAGGAGTTCTCAAACAATTAGAAGTACGAACTGTTTCATTCCGAAACAGATTGCTGAACGATTCCTTAAGACTGGTTGGGTGCTTGTCACCCGTAAATTAAAGAAAAGCTGTAATTAATTAAAAACACTGAGGATAAAGCTCTGGCTAATACTAAAGGCTATAGACCAATCTGTTTGATCAACAGATTTGCAAAAGCTCAGAGAAGGCTCCTTTGTGAGAGATTCCACTCTCACCGGAAGTTTCACGGACTTAATCAGTGCCAGTTTGGCTTCAGCAAAGGGAAATATTTTGGAGATGCATTTCAAAACGCAATGGAATAGGTACATGTAACAAAAAACGCGCAACTGCAGTTTAGCCGCAGTGTAAATGAATTAGGACCTGGGACTCTGCCATGCCGTTAGTAGAAATGTACCTGTAGAGGCGCACACACACAATGAGACAGTTACACTGCGCGCCAAAATGCCATGTAGATGTACGGTCGGCTGACGGGAGAACGGCAATCTAGTGGCCATTTTGTAGCTGTCTCATTGTGTGTATGTGTGTGTATGTGCGCGCGCGTCTACAGGTACATTTTTACTAACGGCATCATGGCAGAGTCGCAGGACCTAATTCATTTACACTGCGGCTAAAGTAATTAAGACCCCCCCCCCTACACACACACACATGCACACATATGGTAGGCGGCTGCAGGTCGCTACAGAAGTATTAATTGACATCCGGGAGCATTTGATAATTTATAGTGGCCTGAGTTGTTTCCCCAGATGCGAGAATTACAAGTACAGACTATATACGCTACAACTTCATCGATTACTGTATAGGTAGACTGGTGGAGTGGTACGCCGGCACTCATAAAGTAATAAAAAAACTACTAAAATGTGTCGACAGGGGTCGATTTGCAGGGTAGTATTTTGGGATTTGGTAGTCGAACCTCTGTTATGACAATAGGAAAAATATGACCAAGTTGATAGGGTGGTGACATATGCCGACGATGTCTTAGCTATGGTGCCGGAGAGCTCAAGAGCTGAGCTGGAGGATGGATATTTCGTTTGGTGACCAGTATCCGTCTTTTATCAGAGCATCAACAGACTATTTTTACTCTGTAAACAAGAATATTACGTATTGCCAGTAGTGGAGGTATAAATGCAATCATACAGTCAAAACAACATTAAATAGATGGCTGGTATACGCTAGGTGATAAACTGGAAATTTGTGGCAAGTTGCCGTGGGACCAAACTGCTGAGGTCATCGGCTTCTAGGCTTGAACACTACTTAATCTAACTTACGCTAAGGACACCACACACACACCCATTCCCGAGGAAGGACTCGAACCTCCGACGGCGGGAGCTTGCGTGAACCGTAGCAAGACGCCTGAGACCGCGCGGCTACCCCGAGCGGCGGGCTAGGTTGTAGCAGGAGTCCGTGGCGTGGGGCAGGCCACTATGGAGGTGTGTGGAACACTGCTGCGCAGAGCTCCGTCGCTCGTGGTTTTCTAGTGAAAGCACCGCCCACCGCCTCCTGCATAACGTCACCGACATAAAGAACATGAAGAACCGTTTGTGTGATTTGCGAGTGCTTTTTGTGATCGTGTGTTATTATAAGGTGAAGTCACAGAAAAAATCATACAAAAACAGTTAGGGGTATAATGAATATACACAAAAGACGTGCGTTACAAACTGTTCTTAAACAGTGCAGAACGTCTCGCCCAATGATACCGGCTCTTTCCAATGTATGCTGTACTATGCAGGTGCTTGTAGCAACGCGAGTGTGACAGAGATGTTTGACATGACACCAACTTGTTACCAAAACGATCCTTTTGCGTTGTACACGAAATGTATTCGCAGTTGCGAATATGGCCAACTATCAGCTGTAGAATAGAATGATGATAATGGAAAGTGTACCGGACCGGGACTCGAACCCGGATTTCCCGGTGGGGCACAAATTTTCATTGTCATCATTCCACCATACAGCTGATGTTTGTCCATATTCGCAACTGGGAATACATTTCATGTATTTCGTAACGGCTGTAGTTGCCCCAGTGCCTGTTTCTTCGGGCATCGTAATTCGAAATAACAAGGGCACTGCAATATCGTACTTGTATTCACGCATGTGTCAGTGTCGTATGCCTCCGTGATCACGACATAGCAGGCCGCGGAACAGGAGGGCTGAAAAAACATTATCACCCTTTGCTGCTTCGGATCACGGTCAGATTTCGTCGAATGATTTTGAACGGTCCTTAGTGGTTCCAACCTGCACGCGGCAGCAAAAACTACGGCTACTTTGCTCTCCAAAGAGTTGAGATGGCGTTCAATCGGGATGCAGCCTGGATGTGTCAGCACCGTCAACGTCGTCCTCTTCTTCACCGCACTGAGAATTGCCGTTTTCGACAGCGAAATGTGCGGGAATCAACGCCCAAATAAAGGGTGGTTTCATTTGATGCCCTTTATCACACCACCTTAGGGCTCTCCGTGTCGATTCTGACCGGTGATGTGTCTCAAATCATTTCCAGAGCCACCTAGAAGGAAACCGCGTGATTTCAACTGGATTCGCCGTTCTAACTTCCATCACAGAGGCATTAAAAGAAGGGGTGAGATGTGAGTAAGAAGGGGTGTGACGTTCTTCTCATTCCGTAACACGTTGCCGGTGGCGTTGGATACAATTGCGGTGAAATTTGGTACCAATGTGACATAGTTAACCCATCTTACACGACATAATCTTCCGAGCTCTGGCTTTTTCTTCGTAAGTGGCCACACGTTGCCGTTTAAAGCGTCTTCGGGCTCAAGCATGACGTCTCAGTGCGCCACTCGTTTGCGCCGTTACAGAGGAAGGTTGTAGGCACATTCGAGCCAAATTTCATACTTATACGTTGCATTGAAAGACAGTTACGGGGTTTCGATAAAGTCGTCCTTTAATTGCGTTGTGCAGTGTATTTACTCATTCTGAGTACATTTGGGGGTGAGCTGCCTCACCCTGTATGTATTTAACGAGTGCTGAAAGTCTCCTTGTAGCAAGTAACAACACTGCAAACACGATGCGGCGAATTTAGAACACGGGAGAGGCTAGCAAACGCGCGTATGGCTAAAGTAGCGAAGAAGGAAGTTTACGGAGGCAGCAGGCAGCTACCGGATGGTTATAATTAAAGTGCGGCTACTCACAGAGGTCTAGTATGAGCTGGAATAAACGTCGTTGATATGCTAATGCGTTAATGCGAAACCGAATTCCACTGCAAAAAAATTAGTTCCAATTTTGACCACCAGGTGCATATCTGGCGGTGCACAGCATTTCGTCGACGTCTCCGGGGCTCATACTGAACAAATCGTCACAGCAGCGGTTAATAATAAAATCAACATTATGCCTTTCTCATATGTTTTACCTTTTCTCCCCACTTCTCGTCCCTAATCCATTACCCATGGAAACATTTCAATGTGCGTTTCTCGCATTCACAGAGCCAGATTTGCACCTCGTGCCAAAATTGGAATAACTTTTTTTCAGCGTAAATCTGTTCCACGTTAACGCATTGGAATGTCTACCAAGTTTCACTGCCATATGACAATTATAGCCCGCCCTGGACCTCTACGAGTAGCTGCATTTTAATTAGCTGGTAACTGCTAGCTCGGCATACTGAAAAATTCCGTACATGTTTCTGCCTCCAAAGAAATCGAGTCTCCTGCACCCGTGACGATGTTCGTGATTTACTCATAAATACCCGTTCTTTGCAGCTGAAAATCTTGGCGAACTTTTGATATATCTGGCTGCAGCCCATCCGGGATAGCTGACTGAGTTTTACGTTAGCCGCGCGACAGTTCATCCGTCAGAGTAGCTGCAGTAAAAAGAGCAGCCGCATTGCTATGCATTTCACAGCCTGTGCTATGTTAGCTGTCAGCGTTTCTGGCGAATGGCGGTGACAGCTAACCGCACGCCAGCTCTAAAATATATTGCCGAATGGAACCTTTTTCTCCTTCACTCATCTCTATGAAATGACCATCACACGATTTATGCAAAATACTAACGAAGAGCAACGTAGAATTTATCGAATTAAAAAACTTCGCAACACTTTATAATTTCCAAGAATTCGTACTTGTATATATCTCACGGAATGAGGAGGCGTTTGAAATTGCAACACGGAGTGTTATTCTTATAGCGGTCAGTGTGATAAAATAAACATTTACACGTATATTTTACACCATTTGGAAGTGAATTTCATCCCAGATAATATAAAACAAATCAAAACATACATACTTCTTGAGACACACACCGAAAATCTTGACCCGAAATACAATAGGCTTAGTTCTTGAGTACATGCGCCAGTTTAGCAGCCCCCTTAAGATCATTGCCTCTGGAGTGTAGTATGATTTCACCGAAAAAATATTATGTTGAAATGATATCGTATCCCCCTGATTACTTGTATACAATGTAAGAAGACACTGGATGTGAAAATTTCGGATGACATCATATTACTTTAACCCAAGAATTAGAAAACATATAACACACTATACGGAAATGACTACACATCTACAATTGATGAAGTAAAGCTTTACTCTGTCTTCCCCAGCAGCTATTTTATTTATTTATTGGGACTTTTGGCCTGAAGGCCGTACAGCCAGCCCAGCCCACACTGCCGGTACCTTATCTGGGTTCGCTAGTTCATCTTCCTTATCTTCAGAACGTAACCTCATCACAAGTATATCTGTAATCCACCTTATGTTCTGTGGTGGAGAGTATTTCAGTCATCACTTTCTTTTGTCTCCTTTCGTGATCCATTCTCTTATGGCACGTGGGAAGAAAGATTCTCGGTAAGTCTCCACGTGAGCACTGATATCTCTCATCTCCTTGTAGTGGTCATTTCGCGAGACTTATAAAGTTGGAAGCAGTATTTTGCCCGGAGCGCATTCTCACAGAATTTCAATAGCAGATCTCTCCTTGATGCATAACGTCTCTGTTGCAACGTCTGTCACACGAGTTTGTTGAGCAGCTAATTAACTCTCTATCGCAGAGTAAACAATTTCGTGACGAAATTCGCCGCCCTTCGCTGGATCTGAACTATAGTCAAGAATCGGTCGAACGAATGTTTTGCAAGCCAATTCTTTCGCGGATAAATTACGTTTTCGTAAGATTCTTCCAATGAATTTCAGCCTGGCATTTGTTTTTCCTACGTTTTGTTTTAGGTAGTCATTCCACTGTAGATCGTTCCAGATAGCAACTCCAATGTATTTTACTGTAGCTACTCTTTCCAGTGAACTCTCTTCAAAAGTGTACTCGAACACTATTGGATTTCTTCGTCAGTTTGTGAGCAATACGTTACATTTATTTACTTCTGAACTGCGTCACTCATCTATCCTCCTCAGGCCTTCCCGCTATGCGCTACCGTCTTCTGCCATTGCTGCCATCCTAAATATAACTTCCTTGCATGCCAGCAATCTCCTGCAACCTTCGACGTTACCTGATGATTCATTTATACACATTTTAAACGGTAACAGCTATATTAATCTTCCTTCGGATACTCCTGAAATACCTTTACGCCTGTTGATTTTTTTGTGAATCTAGGTACAAATCTGGACCGAAACTCGTTAAACTTGTATCTTTCGTACTTTCTTAACGTTCCTTGCTATGAACAAATAGCTCGCAAATTCAGTTCGCCCCAAAACCCCACTCCCTATTACGATATCTTACTCAAGATATCCTGCCAGCGCTCTGTCGCTAAAGCTCGTGACACAGGTTGACTGTAAAAGGATACGATTACCATGTTTGGCCCACATTTCATACTCAACTTCGCTGACATTATTTTACATTCCGAATCTGTAATAACCTCACTAGATGTTATTGAATTATTTAAAGCATTAAATGGGCCACCACCATTGGTACTCCAGTCTGACATTTGCAATTAACTCCAAATAAAAGCATTAGCTACACCAGTTGCAGGACTGTACACAGAGTACATTACTACTTCCATATTTCCGCAGATTTTATCAGTTTCGATCATTCCAAATCGATTTCAGTAATGTTGTTGTTGTGGTATTCACTCCTGAGAATGGTTTGATGCAGCTCTCCATGCTACTCTATCCTGTGTAAGCTTCTTCATCTCCCAGTACCTACTGCAACCTACTTCCTGCTGAATCTGCTTAGTGTATTCATCTCTTGGTCTCCCTCTACGATTTTTACCCTCCACACTGCCCTCCAATACTAAATTGGTGATCCCTTAATGCCTCACAACATGTCCTACCAACCGATCCCTTCTTCTGGTCAAGTTGTGCCACAAATTTCTCTTCTCCACAACCCTATTCAATACTTCCTCATTAGTTATGTGATCTACCCATCTAATCTTCAGCATTCTTCTGTAGCACCACATTTCGAAAGCTTCTATTCTCTTCTTGTCCAAACTATTTATCGTCCATGTTTCACTTCCATACATGGCTACACTCCATACAAATACTTTCAGAAATGACTTCCTAACACTTAAATCTATACTCGATGTTAACAAATTTCTCTTCTTCAGAAATGCTTTCCTTGCCATTGCCAGTCTACATTTTACATCCTCTCTACTTCGACCATCATCAGTTATTTTGCTCTCCAAATAGCAAAACTCCTTTACTACTTTAAGTGTCTCATTTCCTAATCTAGTTCCCTCAGCATCACCCAACTTAATTCGACTACATTCCATTATCCTCGTTTTGCTTTTGTTGATGTTTATCTTATATCCTCTTTTCAAGACACTGTCCATTCCATTCAACTGCTCTTCCAAGTCCTTTGCTGTCTCTGACACAATTACAATGTCATCGGCGAACCTCGAAGTTTTTATTTCTTCTCCATGGATTTTAATACCTACTCCGAATTTTTCTTTTGTTTCCTTTACTGCTTGCTCAATGTACAGATTGAATAACATCGGGGAGAGGCTACAACCCTGTCTTACTCCCTTCCCAACCACTGCTTCCCTTTCATGTCCCTCGACTCTTATAACTGCCATCTGGTTTATGTACAAATTGTAAATAGCCTTTCGCTCTCTGTATTTCATCCCTGCCACCTTTAGAATTTGAAAGAGAGTATTCCAGTCAACATTGTCAAAAGCTTTCTCTAAGTCTACAAATGCTAGAAACGTAGGTTTGCCTTTCCTTAATCTTTCTCCTAAGATAAGTCAGTATTGCCTCACGTGTTCCAGTGTTTCTACGGAATCCAAACTGATCTTCCCCGAGGTCGGCTTCTACCAGTTTTTCCATTCGTCTGTAAAGAATTCGTGTTAGTATTTTGCAGCTGTGGCTTATTAAACTGATTGTTCGGTAATTTTCACATCTGTAAACACCTGCTTCTTTGGGATTGTAATTATTATATTCTTTTTGAAGTCTGAGGGTATTTCGCCTGTTTCATACATCTTGCTCACCAGATGGTAGAGTTTTGACAGGACTGGCTCTCCCAAGGCCGTCAGTAGTTCCAATGGAATGTTGTCTACTCCGGGGGCCTTGTTCCGACTCAGGTCTTTCAGTGCTCTGTCAAACTCTTCACGCAGTATCATATCTCCCATTTCATCTTCATCTACATCCTCTCCCATCTCCATAATATTGTCCTCAAGTACATCGCCCTTGTATAGACTCTCTATATACTCCTTCCACCTTTCTGCTTTCCCTTCTTTGCTTAGAACTGGGTTTCCATCTGAGCTCTTGATGTTCATACAAGTGGTTCTCTTATCTCCAAAGGTCTCTTTAATTTTCCTTCCTCGTGAGATAAGCCTCTACATCCTTACATTTGTCCTCTATCCATCCCTGCTTAGCCATTTTGCACTTCCTGTCATTTTAGAGACGTTTGTATTCCTTTTTGTCTGCTTCATTTACTGCATTTTTATTTTTTCTCCTTTCATCAATTAAATTCACTGTTTCTTCTGTTACCCAAGGATCTCTACTAGCCCTCGTCTTTTTACCTACTTGATCCTCTGCTGCCTTCACTACTTCATCCCTCAAAGCTACCCATTCTTCTAATCTACAGATCATAACCAATAGATTGTGGTCAGAGTCCACATCTGCCCCTGGTTTCAGTAATACTTTCACAAAAATCAATTACAAACAAATTCCGCTATTTCAACCATATTGTAATATTACAAAATATCCAATAATATCCCCATTGTCTAGATAATTTTCTCAGGACGTCCTGGACACCTACCCAGGGTATGTTGTTGGCTGGCTACAGGGTCGTGAATATTTCCACAGCAACGGCGTTTTGTTCAGACATTTTAAAAATGTGCAAAACGGGTCACAGACTTCGCAGGTCCATTTGCAAGGTTACCACCAGCTAGAGTTGTTCTCGCTCATGTCCAGGTCCAGCCGCACCGGCGTTTAACGCATTCGAATCGTCAGTAAGGAACGAACAAAATATTCGTAAAGTTTAAAGTAACTGGTCCAGTCTGGGTGCGAGTTTAAGAGTAGCCGAAATACTTAGGAAGTCTGGCCGACCGTTCTCTGACAGCAAACTAGTAAAACAGTTTGCTTTAGTAACGGCTGAGGAGTTGTGTCAAGAGAAAAAAAGAATTTGAAGATATTTATGTATCTGCCGGAACGTACTCCTGACGTACTGACGATTTGGGCATTAATTTATGCCAACAGCTTTCGGAAAAGGTGGAGTATTTGAATGGTTTTCTTTAACTATCGATGACAGATAACGTCTCAGATACTGCGGAGCTATTAATATTTGTTCGTGAAACTGATCACAACTTTAATGTTCTTTGAGAAGTTTGAAAGGAATGACTACAGTGCAAAATTTATTTCGCCACTCAGAACAAGCGTCAGTATCAATGCACCCACCATGGCAAAAACTGGTAAGCGATACAACTGATGGAGGCAGAAATATTAGTGGACAAATCAAGAGTCTGGGGGGCGGGGGGGGGGGGGGGGTGGAATTAGAACTAGTGATTGAGATACGTTGCGATACCTCATCATTATTTTTCCAATGGGTTCTCCACCAAGAAGCATTAAGCAACAAAGTTATTGCATAGAAAGAAGTAATGGACATCGTAATGTCCACTATAAATTTCATCATAAAAATGAGTACATATATTGCTTACGGCTTCTGTCAGATATGGAAGTAAATCAACAAGATATCCTTTATTATTGTGAAGTGAAATGGATATGTCGAATGCCATATTGAAATTTTTTTTTACCTCAGAAAAAAATCAATACATTTATGATAGAAAAAGGCAACTGCGTTACAGAACTTACAGATACTCAATGCTTGATAGATCTTGGATGTGTGAGACATGTAACTGATGAGTTAAATATGTTGAAGACGAGGCCTTAAGGAAAAGGAAACTAATCTCTGCACGCACACAGACCCAGAGGCATTCTAAATGAAAAACAAGCTCTTCACAAACCATATTGACGAGAAAAACTGGACAGTTTCCCAAATTGTAAAAAAAGCTATCGAGAAAGTTGGAATGAATTTTCATCGAAAAAATGACAAAATGAATTGTATCTTAATACAACAGCAAAATCAGTTCAACGAGAGAATTCGTGACTTCGAGAACGTTGCTGATAAACTGAATATTTTTGCACCCTTTTTCATGTGATATTGAGGACATACCGAGTAATTTATAAATGAATGTGGTTGATATTAATTCTAACGACACACTAAAGATCTCTTTCTATGAACCAACGATCTTCTTAATTTTATGGCAGTTTGCTGTCTAATTTTGAAAAATGGAAAAGGTTTGCTCGGCAATTAATTAAAATTTTTGGCAGCACTTATGCGAGGAAACTTTTTCAGATCCCAATTACAGAAAAATGAGTATTGTTCTCTTCTCATATATGAACCTTTCAGTGCCATTCAGCAGATTTCCGCGACATAAATAAATGCAACATTCCACAAATAGCCAGTCACATACAGCAAAAAAAAAAAAAAACCACATTAAATTTTCATTCGACACGCATCAATAATTATTTCGAAGTTCTCATTTACTTTGTCTGCCTTTCTCATTTTCTTTTTGTCACTATTGTTATTTACCAACAAAATGATGGTGAATGAAATGTAAAAATAAGTACTGTGTTTTTGAATTTTGACAAATTATCATCGATGTAGGTACAGGTACACAAAATTGTTAACAAGTGTGGCCCACCTTTCATTTTGGCACTATATTGTCATTGCCTGCTAAAAGGTTGTCGACCACTGCTGTGGAGCAGTGGCAGTCTATTTTTCCTCAAGAACTGAAACCAGTGAGGGTAGTGAATTGGAAGCTGAGGTCTGGAGCGAAGTCGAAGATCGATCTCGACCCAAAAGTTTTCCACGGTGTTGAGATCGGGACTCTGGGTAGGCCAGTCCATTTCAAGAATGTTATTGCCTACAGACCATTGCATCACGGATGCTCCTTTACGACAGGGTGCATTGTCTAGTTGATACAGTCATAGTCCTCTACCGCACGCAGTACACTATACAGTACAATGTGTCCACATCGTTCTGCATTTAGCATTTTCGTAGGCGCCGACCTAAGCAGGAACAGCACGCTGCTATCTTAACAGCACATTCTCAGTACTTCTTCATGTGATGGCCGAGCCCAAATCCATTCATCGGATTACCACAAGTAATCACTCCATTGTCCAGTGGCGGCGCTCACTGACTACAGAAATGTGAGGCTTTGAGGACCTGCTCGACCATCGTGCCCATTCTTTTTCATTCCCTGCACTGCGCTGGATTACTGATAGCACTCTAGAACTCACGAGTGATTCCTTCCACTGATTTCGCGCGATTATTTACACCCACGCTCCGCAATATTCTGCGGATCCTATCCGTCAGTACATGAGTCGACTTGGACAGCTTTAGAAGGGTTGAAATGTCCCTGATGGATTTGTTCCTAGGGTGACACATCAAATGGCTGTCGAAAAGTAAAAAATTTCGTATTACGAGCGCTACGTGACTGGCAAGGCACATTAAGAAAAATGTAGCAAAAAACGTCTCGACATTCAAATTCAAATGGTTGAAATGGCTCTGAGCACTATGGGACTCAACTTCTGAGGTCATTAGTCCCCTAGAACATACAACTACTTAAACCTAACTAACCTAAGGACATCAGACACATCCATGCCCGAGGCAGGATTCGAACCTGCGACCGTAGCGGTCTCGCGGTTCCAGACTGCAGCGCCTAGAACCGCATGGCCACTTCGGCCGGCGACATTCAAGTCCTTAGCTCTTTCTAGATGGCGTTCGCCAACGTCATCCTCGGATTTTCTGCCCTTCTCTATCTGTGTAAAAGTCTATCTGCCTCAGTTAATATACGAGTATTTACTGTTAGAATAGCTCTCATTCAGATCGTGAAAATAGCCTTACTATAAAGTAAGGTATCTGAACTGCAGTACAGCTGATGCAAAAGTTACTTCAATCGTGTTTCGCTTTGTCTGTTTCTATAATGATGACTTCCAGCACAGTGTATTATTTTATAAAAAAACATTAACAACTCCATTTTTTATTCACGTATCCACTTCTAGGCCAGGGGAAACAACTAAGTAAGTCAGTTTTTATGAAACTCGAGAAAAATTGTTTGAACATCAATATACAAGCAGAAACAAAAAATTTTATTTAATAAATCTCGTGGGCATCGAATGTGGAAATATCGTTATTGGTATCCGATGTATTCCCAGAATGAAGTAATTTCCCAAAATGCAGTCAAACGTCATTCTGTAAGGGAAAAGAAACAGATTAGTCAATTGAGACAGACGCAATAACTCATTAAAAATCACGACTAAACGACTTTCTGGTTGTGATAATATAGCGATGGTACTCACATCTCGTATATTCAGCAGCTGACTGAATAGCTTCACAGCAGCGGGACAGTAAAACTTTGTCTTCTTCTTTTTTTTGTGCCTTTGTCCCGCATCTGCGCAATGCCGGCGTTGCTATAAACGGATTTGACATGGTTAATTTAAGGGCTGGCTGGACGCCATTCCTGTCACCATCCCGTTACCCGCTGGGACGGAATGTACGTACCCCAACTGTCTGCGTGTAGCGTTATTCATGTAAAAGTGTGCGACAGTTTTCTAAATCTGTGCGATATCGTCTAGCTGAGGCGAGACTTAGGTACCAACACGGCGTTCGCCTAGTCGGATGTGGGAAGCAGCCTAAAAACCAGATGCAGGCTGGCTAGCACACCGCAGCACTTCAACACGCTTGGCTATCCGGGCGGGTGGTAGCAAAACTTTATCAGGCTTTGCGAATCTTTATTTTTTAGCCTGTAAATTGGAAGAGATCGAGGTGAAACAAATACTTCGAGTTAAATTGCAGTGGATAGAAGATAACTGCGAAGCTATTGTGCACTAAACAATAAGGAATTCTGAAGTTAAATACACGATTATAAGCAGGTATGGACAGTTCAAACAGCCCATCCATTGACATTGTCATGCTGTCTATATGATGACAGTTTGCATTCCTCCATGCTAAGTCGTTTGATATTTCAACATATGGCAGTGGATGGATCCAGATGATATTATTGTAATAGGATTTTTTAGCGTATTTTGAATCCAACAGTTTTTTTCTAATCTACCACCATTTCTTGATTTAACACTCACAGTGAAAGAGAATGGTTTACATCTGAATGCTTCAACCATTTCCTTGAAATATTCAGGTGCTTCCATCAGTGTCTTTCCATTCCACAAAGCAACATTTTATTTTCACGAACAGCCACGCAAAGGGAATGTAATTTTGATATGTTTCAGGCCTCTGATTTGACTGAAGTTATATAATGAATGAAGCGGAAGATGGTGAAGTTTTTACTCTGACCATCAGTAGAATTATAAAATACTGTATACAGAACCCCTTCAATATCCTCTCCAAGGCATGAGTCTCGAAGTGAAAAAGGGACGACGTCACTTTATTTGCGCCCTTTCTTCAGGACGAACATAAAAAAGGGTTCGCCTGTTGCAAGAACATGGATGTTGAAGCAATATGTCAGAAGTTGCCGCTTCAAGCAAACGTAATTGGTTGCTATGTGCGACTAGCCTGCATTTTTTTTTTTTGCAAAGTATATAAAGATAGCCATTTTTTTCCCCTTGCCTCCAATTTACTGAGTGGGGGGTAGAGTATCAGAATTCTGTTTGCTCTGCCTTCTCGTAGTTTTATGAGTCACCACTGACTTGCCTGATTTTCCCCTGATAAATTGAGTTTGTGGGGCGGCTGGTAGGAATTTCAAATGGTTCAAATGGCTCTGAGCACTATGGGACTTAACATCTGTGGTCATCAGTCCCCTAGAACTTAGAACTACTTAAACCTAACTAACCTAAGGACATCACACACATCCATGCCCGAGGCAGGATTCGAACCTGCGACCATAGCAGTCGCGCGGTTCCGGACTGAGCACCTTAACCGCGAGACCACCGCGGCCGGCTGGTAGGAATTTATTCTGTTGTTTAAACATAGAATGTTATGTAGAAAAGATGCATTTCCCTGTCGTTTAACCATATGTGGAGCGGCGGGAGGAATTATTTTGTTTTAAAATGTTCCTATTATTTACGCTGTTGTTTTGCCGTTCTCAACACTGGCTCTCTAACTACAATTTTGGCAACCAGAAAGTGATTAGCAAAACGTGAAGCCTGTAATTAGAATTCCTAGTGCCCACTTCACCTGAGAAATATACTTATAGCTACAGCTTATAGCTCTGAGGAATTAGGAGATTGTCTGGGATTCATAATCAGAAACGATCGTGAAAAAAAATGTTCTCTGTATTCTGAAAGTCACAGATGAAAAAAAAAAAGAATCCACACAACCTAACAGAGCATTTCAGAGTCTAATGTGCTGATGCAACTATAACTGTCCAAATTAAATGTTTAAATGAATGCTCGCCATAATTTCATGATAATGTTCATCAAACGCCACGCTAAATAATGGTAGAATGTCTGTCCTGCGGCGGCACGTGAAAATACGACATACGCAAACTGAAGATAGATAATTAAAGTCATCCCAGAATTAATACTTCACTCGAAAACGATTTCATGGTTACGCGTATCCCGAGTAACATAATACGGCATCCGAGGCTGTTTATAGCAATGATACCGACGCGACGCGACTCCCAACACAGATGGTGTGCTAATCTGCGTCTGGAGAGAACTGGGGCCTTCCTCTCTCGCGCAGCGTTCTTATATATAAAGCCGCGGTGCGGACAGCTAAGGGAACGCCTGATCAAATCGGCTCTCCCGACTAGTCGCTGGGCTAGTAATGCACCACTTTAAGTTATTGCATAAATCATAGCTTCTTTTGCTGATGGCCGATGAAGCTCTCAATTTAAATGTGCATTCAGCACACAGGTAAGTAATTATAATAAAAGTCTGACGTGGCTAAGTAAAATATTTTGGGCAAGAGAATTAATTTAATTACACTACATGCAGTAGACGAGCTATGAACTTGCCCTATGGAGATACGCTATCGCTATAGTTATATAGTTATTCAATTGAAACTTCTCACATCTTTATGATTATAGCGGATCTCCATTCTACTTCAATATAAACATCCTAGCCTTATTTATTAGCCTACTTAATCTATCTTGCTTCCTTAATTTTTAAGACAAAAAAACCAGAAAATATTGAATTTCAACTAAAATCTTAATTTGTGAGATCCAAAGTACTGTCTCTATTAAATTATTATGAAAAAGGAATCTAAATATAAATTTTTAAGTCTCTAGCTCTTTCCTGTTGCGCCAATGATTTTTACAGAAAAACGTCCAAATTTTGAAAATGGTTAAAGTTATCGAACTGACATTCAACACATATTAATTTAGTATTAATCCTGACATGCTAGAACCGTTTCAGGTTATTTACTTGATTTTTAAAGTATTGCGCAACATTTATGACGTCAGAGCTAGTTACAGTGGACTCGGCTGGCACACAATGGAAAGACTGATGTGAATTTATTACGGCGTGAGTAGGCTGCTTCCCTACAAGTTACCTGGTTTTTTCGCCTTACAGCAAAACTTTTAATGCTAATATCTCTCCAGCGCACTTGGTGTTTTCCAATTTTAGCATCTCAACAGATGTGTATGATCGTTCTCAATCGAACTGTAGCAATAATTCAATTTAAATAAAAAGTAACTTAACTGGTTTTTCCTCCTCCTCCTCCTCCTCCTCCTCTACCACCTCTTCTCTCTCTCTGTCCACTTCCTCTTCACCCTCTATCTGTCCAGCTCCTCACCCCCTCTCTTGGTCCACCTTCTCCTCTCGCCTGTCTGTCTCCATCTCTTCCTATCCCCTCTCTACCCGTTTACCTTTTCCTCTCCTCTCTCCCTCTGTCTGACACCTGCTCCTCCTGCATCTCTCTTGTTCCCCTCCTCCTCACCATGTCTCTCTCCCCATCTCTCTGTCCATCTCCTCCATTCCCTTCTCTCAGTCCACCTCCTCCTCCTCCCCTACCTTTGTTAATCTTCTCCTCCTCTCTGTCTCTGTCCATCTTCTCCTTCCATCTCTCTGTCCAATTTCTCTTTCCCATCTCTCCTTTCTGCCCACCCATCATCCTCTTTTCTCTGACCATATCCTCCTTTCCTGCCTTTCACCTCTCTCTGGTCATCTCCTCCTCCTCACTCTATCCGCCAGTCTTCTCCTCCCCAGCCTTTCAGGCCAACGTCCCCTCCCCAATCTCTCTGTCCATCTCCTCCTCTCGCCTTTCTCTGTCTATCCGTTCTTACCCTCACTCTATCTATCCACCTCCTACTCCCACCTCTCCATCTGTCCATCTCCTCCTCTCCACTTTTCTCTGTCCACCTGATCCCCCAACCTCTCTCATTACACATCACCTCCCCTCTCCCTTTTAACAGGAAGTATCAGCATGCCTTTCAAGGGTTACACTTCCAGATGGGCATGGCCGAGCGGCACATGTGGCTCCTGGAAATCACGGTCACAGTACTTGCACAAGACAGCTGTCATGCAAGGCAGTCTATTTTTCAGCAGTCCAAAACATTTGTTTGCCCCTATCTCTGCTCCTGTGGGAGCTAGATGGTTCCTATGCTACAGTGCTGATTCTCATATAGCGAGCATATGTTTCCCAGAAATCTTCTCCTCCCCTCGCTCTGACCATTACCTCCTCCCCCTCTCTCTGTCCATCCCCTCTTCTCCCCTCTCCCTGCCATCTATTCCTCCCCACTCTATCTACCAATCTCCTCCACCCCCTTCTTTTTCTCCATCTCTTCTAAGCACTCTCTATTTGTCCTCCTCCTCCTCCTCCTCCTCCCCCTCTATCTCTCCACTTATTGCTACCCCCTCTCTGTCTGTCCACCACCTCCTCCTTCTCCCTCTCTCTGCCCATCTCATCCTTCTCTTTCTCTGTCTGTCATCTCCTCCTCCGCACTTCCTCTGTCTCTCCATCTGCTCCTCCCTTTTTTTCTATGCCCATCTCCTACTTCCTCCTCAATCTTTATCTGTCTACCTTGTACCTTGTGTTCTCCCCTCTCTCACTATCCATCTTCTCCCCCTCTTCTCTCTGCTCAGCCATGCCCATCTGATAGGGTAACCCTTGCAAGGCATGCGGATACTTCCTACACAACACACCTGTAATTCAGGGCAGCCTACACATCACAGGTTGAAAACCCTTTTTTGTACATATTTCCGTTCCTATGGAAGCTTGGCAGTTCTACCCTACAGTACTGATACTGATATGGCAAGTACTAAGTGTACCAAATTCGGTTGTAATCGACCCTCTGGTTTAAGAGCAGATACTGGATATATCCTGTTTTATATTCATCAGGATAAGATTCACACATGGTCTGTCTTCCCAGATTCCCAGAGATGTTCGACATTATCTATCGATCACCTCATAATGGAAATACAGTCTTATGGAGTATCTTCTCAAATATGATAGGTTTTGAATATTTTTTATTAATGAAACTCATTAGATCCTGATGCATAGCGAGTTTTCTACAGAAATTAAAATAATATCAACGTGCCTGAAGGAAGTAGGGCATCACCTCATTTTCGATAAAATTAGTTTGGGTCACAGACTGGACTATGTAAAATCATGTAGCAACTTTTCATCTAGTGTTAATAGCTGCTAATCTGGGCGTATAATACTACTGTGGCAGAACTGTCTTCACCTATAATTTCTTAACAGAAGCATGAGTAAAATTCGGCGTATGATTCGATGTCCAGAGTGGAGACAAATCATCTTACATTTTTTATTACTGTCGTTTCAAGTCGGGATTTCATTATTCCATATTGGCGAGATACTTATTCTGCTCCTGCATTCAGGACAGGTTAGTTCGTTCTGTGCGTTCACATGCTGGCAACCAAGCTGGTCCACCTATAGCATCTTTGCATATTTCTTTTGAAGGGAAGTGGCTGCCTAGGTAGCACATGGGTCCCCTCGAACTGTATACGTAGGTTGCAACTTAAATAGTGGAAACACTGCTGTGGAGACACTATGCAATGGAATATACTATTGTCGATGATAGCACACATTGCTGACGTACCTACCTTACCTCCGAGCAAACGGACCGGCGTGCGCACAATCGAGGGAAACGCAGTCACTTGTGAGCGAGAGGTCTAACGTAACGGTGTCACTATCTTTTCGAAACAGGAACAACGGAGTTGGGTCAAGATTGAATGTACCAGAGGTCGTACAATACGGCAGTGTCATCAAGGCCTTAAAGAGGCGTGCGGGGAATCGGTATTGTCGTACAGAACAGTGGCACGTTGGGTAAAATCCTTCAACGAAGGTCGGCAAACTGTGGCAGACATGTATCGTCCTAGCGTCTCTGAAGAAAAAGTGCATGCTGTTGCAGCGTTAGTTGACTGTGATCGACACCATACGAAACCGGATAAGCGCATATGACTGTGCTTCGCAGCCGGCGAGGGTGGCCGAGCGGTTCTAGGCACTACAGTCTGGAACCGCGCGACCGCTCCGGTCGCAGGTTCGAATCCTGCCTTGGGTATGGATGTGTGTGATGTCCTTAGGTTAGTTAGGTTTAATTAGTTATAAGTTCTAGGGGACTGATGACCCTAGAAGTTAAGTCCCATAGTGCTCAGAGCCATTTGAACCCATTTTTGTGCTTCGCATCCTGAAGGCTTGAAGGCCTGCGCATGCAAAAAAATGCATCACGATGGGTTCCGCATGACTTGACGGAAATGCAGAAATGGATGTGTTACGGCGCTGCTCAGACGCACTTGGAGCGCTATGAGCGCGAAGGAGAGCCTTTCTTACGCCACATCGTAACACTGAATGAGACATGGGCCACATCTTACGAGCCAAACTGAAACTGAAACGCCAGTCCAACGAATGGCGTCATTATGGATCGTCGCGGAAGCGCATCAAACCCCCAGTATGGTGAAAGTTATGGTGATTCTCGTGTACGATTGTGATGGCGTTATCCAAACGCATTACGTTCCTCCATGGCAGACCGTCAATGGACAGTATTAATGTTCGTTTTTGGAGCATCACCTGCTACCAGCTTTGCGAAAGAAGCGGCGACACTTTCTGCGCAACCCACCCTTCGTTTTGCACGACAATGCGCGGTCGCACACAGCGCAAGCTGTGGCTGCTCTGTTCGGTCGATGGGACTGGGAAGTACTGTACCATTCACCATACTCCCCGGACTTAAATCCTCGTGACTCTGGTTTGATTCCGAAGATCAAGGGACCACTTCGTGGCATTCTCTTCAGAACTGTTCCAGAGATTCGACAGGCAGTAGACCGCTCCATTCGCCCCATCAACAGATCAGGCTCTGCTAACGGTATACTACGCTTTCCACATCGCTGGCAACGGGCTCTACACAACGCTGGTGACTACTTTCAAGGACAGTAACAAGTGCAAACATGTAACTCTTTTGTGTCGGTTGTGAATAAATAGTTGCCACTACAGGGCTATTACAAATGATTGAAACGATTTCATAAATTCACTGTAGCTCCATTCATTGACATATGGTCACGACACACTACAAATACGTAGAAAAACTCATAAAGTTTTGTTCGGCTGAAGCCGCACTTCAGGTTTCTGCCGCCAGACCGCTCGAGAGCGCAGTGAGACAAAATGGCGACAGGAGCCGAGAAAGCGTATGTCGTGCTTGAAATGCACTCACATCAGTCAGTCATAACAGTGCAACGACACTTCAGAACGAAGTTCAACAAAGATCCACCAACTGCTAACTCCATTCGGCGATGGTATGCGCAGTTTAAAGCTTTTGGATGCCTCTGTAAGGGGAAATCAACGGGTCGGCCTGCAGTGAGCGAAGAAACGGTTGAACGCGTGCGGGCAAGTTTCACGCATAGTGATGTGAAAGATTCAGTGTTTAAGCCTCCTCTACCAAGAAACGTGCCAGAACTGCGAGCTCGCATCAACAATGCTTTTGAACTCATTGATGGGGAACATGCTGCGCCGAGTGTGGGAGGAACTTGATTATCGGCTTGATGTCTGCCGAATCACTAAAGGGGCACATATCGAACATTTGTGAATGCCTAAAAAAACTTTTTGAGTTTTTGTATGTGTGTGCAAAGCATTGTGAAAATATCTCAAATAATAAAGTTATTGTAGAGCTGTGAAATCGCTTCAATCATTTGTAATAACCCTGTATATAAGTTCCAACCCTCGTATGTGCAACACATTCATTTTGCTGATTTGGCTCCACTGATTTACGACGTAGTAAGATCCGTAAGAACTCGTGCTCATGTAACCTTGCCGTGATAGATATCTCCAACGAAAACTACTCCGTATTAACAACCGACTTGTGTAGCCAGTCGACATCCTCTTAGTTGGACTAAAATGATTTTGTAGTTGCCTCGACTAATCGATTAATTCTCGACTCGGCGAATTTTTTCCTGACACGACCGACGAATCATTGAAGAATAACGGAATAATGGTTCGTGATTGTTCCACCTCCTCATCTCTCTCACTTTTACCTTTCGTGGGCAGTGTAATTTTCCTGGCTCCTTCGTTCTATACATTATCTCCGAAGGTGGTAAACGGCTTCTGCAGCTCCGATTTGATGCTGGCTACAGTGCGCATTCGGTGTGCGATCTCAGTCAGCACACGATATACCAGATTCTTCTACTGTGGGTTGCGGTGAGGCATAGCGAGCGAAAGTATTACTGCCATGCCTAACTCTAGTTAAGCACAGGAATACTGAGTGTGTCTCTAATTTCCAAATACAGCAACAGGTAGAAACAAATTCTCTGGTGTGGTGGGAAAGCTCTCGATATGTGACTATAGCACGGGAAGGCAGTGAGTAACAAAACTACAGTATACCCTATGTCCGCTACATCCCTTGAAAACGAAACCTCTTTTCGGCATGGAATTCAAACTACTTAACTACTGATTGGTCTGCCTCTGTAGCTGAGTGCTCAGTGCGTCTGACTGCTATACGGACGACGCGAGTTCGGTTTCCGATACTGAGAAGAGTTCCACTCAGCCTCGTGATGCCAACTGAGTAGCGGCTCCCGGGCACGGAAAATCATCAACGTGCTGGGAAGCGGTATACTGAGTTCTGATCACATGCCACTCCATACAGCACCCGAATGACGTCATAAGGCACAGGATGACATTGCGCTTGGCCGGCGTCGCGGTGGGCGTAATCACAGAATTCTGTTTCGTTTTAACTATCGTTTAAATGCTACGACGCTACATCGTTTCACTAACTTCGCCATGGAGGCATTGTACTTTCCAATATACACTCCCGGAAATTGAAATAAGAACACCGTGAATTCATTGTCCCAGGAAGGGGAAACTTTATTGACACATTCCTGGGGTCACATACATCACATGATCACACTGACAGAACCACAGGCACATAGACACAGGCAACAGAGCATGCACAATGTCGGCACTAGTACAGTGTATATCCACCTTTCGCAGCAATGCAGGCTGCTATTCTCCCATGGAGACGATCGTAGAGATGCTGGATGTAGTCCTGTGGAACGGCTTGCCATGCCATTTCCACCTGGCGCCTCAGTTGGACCAGCGTTCGTGCTGGACGTGCAGACCGCGTGAGACGACGCTTCATCCAGTCCCAAACATGCTCAATGGGGGACAGATCCGGAGATCTTGCTGGCCAGGGTAGTTGACTTACACCTTCTAGAGCACGTTGGGTGGCACGGGATACATGCGGACGTGCATTGTCCTGTTGGAACAGCAAGTTCCCTTGCCGGTCTAGGAATGGTAGAACGATGGGTTCGATGACGATTTGGATGTACCGTGCACTATTCAGTGTCTCCTCGACGATCACCAGTGGTGTACGGCCAGTGTAGGAGATCGCTCCCCACACCATGATACCGGGTGTTGGCCCTGTGTGCCTCGGTCGTATGCAGTCCTGATTGTGGCGCTCACCTGCACGGCGCCAAACACGCATACGACCATTATTGGCACCAAGGCACAAGCGACTCTCATCGCTGAAGACGACACGTCTCCATTCGTCCCTCCATTCACGCCTGTCGCGACACCACTGGAGGCGGGCTGCACGATGTTGGGGCGTGAGCGGAAGACGGCCTAACGGTGTGCGGGACTGTAGCCCAGCTTCATGGAGACGGTTGCGAATGGTCCTCGCCGATACCCCAGGAGCAACAGTGTCCCTAATTTGCTGGGAAGTGGCGGTGCGGTCCCCTACGGCACTGCGTAGGATCCTACGGTCTTGGCGTGCATCCGTGCGTCGCTGCGGTCCGGTCCCAGGTCGACGGGCACATGCACCTTCCGCCGACCACTGGCGACAACATCGATGTACTGTGGAGACCTCACGCCCCACGTGTTGAGCAATTCGGCGGTACGTCCACCCGGCCTCCCGCATGCCCACTATACGCCCTCGCTCAAAGTCCGTCAACTGCACATACGGTTCACGTCCACGCTGTCGCGGCATGCTACCAGTGTTAAAGACTGCGATGGAGCTCCGTATGCCACGGCAAAGTGGCTGACACTGACGGCGGCGGTGCACAAATGCTGCGCAGCTAGCGCCATTCGACGGCCAACACCGCGGTTCCTGGTGTGTCCGCTGTGCCGTGCGTGTGATCATTGCTTGTACAGCCCTCTCGCAGTGTCCGGAGCAAGTATGGTGGGTCTGACACACCGGTGTCAATGTGTTCTTTTTTCCATTTCCAGGAGTGTAATTGAACAACGCGCTGTTTAGGCCCTCAGCAACTAGGTTAGCAGTGAAACGAACAGCGAAAAACATTAGAGGGTACACAGAATTAGAGCGATAAATTTCCTTTTCGAATGAAAAAGTAAAGGCAAGACAAAAACTACAGCAGATTGATAAAGCATCTCGACGGCTATGAAACACATACGATGTTTAAGCTATATGATTAAAAATCGAGACTCAGTCGCAAAGAGGTAGAGCTTCTGTCATCCCTCCAGTTGTTCCGCGGCAAATTCAATGCCGTCACTCATCTCGCCCTGCGCTTATATAACTCATATAACCGTTTGTTGTCGTAATGGTATGAAACGAAGCCAAATTGCATTGTGTATTCTGGTCAGTCGGTAAGAAGTATTTCATATTTCCAGTGAAAATCCACAGCCTGGGGCAGTGTAATAACGATATCTCCCTACGCTAATCAAAAGCCACGGTAACATTTGTGCGGCAAACGGCGCTGCACGATGAACGAAGAGTCGCAGTAAGCACAAAGGACCGTGTTACACTGCAAACTTCTTTGAGGTACCTTTTACAAAAGCTATGGCCACGCTGGAACGTTTGTAAACGATATGATCAAAGCACCGTAGTACATTGTCAATGATTTTGTAAAACATCTTTCACGAAAAATGTTTGACAAAGATCTTTTACAGCAGAACAGGGGCCTAAGCACATATGAAAACAGCAAACGCGTTTCAGCTGCTGTGAACATGACATTACAGCGGAATTGTTGGCGCCCATGCACGTATGATGGAGGATGCTGTGATTTCGTGACTGCTATCGTTTTCGCTTGTTGATCTTAAACTAAATGTACAGGGTTATTACAAATGATTGAAGCGATATCACAGCTCTACAATAATTTTATTATTTGAGATATTTTCAAAATGCTTTGCACACACGTAAAAAAACTCAAAAAGTTTCTTTAGGCATTCACAAATGTTCGATATGTGCCCCATTAGTGATTCGGCAGACATCAAGCCGATAATCAAGTTCCTCCCACACTCGGCGCAGCATGTCCTCATCAATGAGTTCGTAAGCTCGCAGTTCTGGCACGTTTCTTGGTAGAGGAGGTTTAAACACTGAATCTTTCACATAACCCCACAGAAATAAATCGCATGGGGTTAAGTCGGGAGAGCGTGGAGGCCATGACATGAATTGCTGATCATGATCTCCACCACGACCGATCCATCGGTTTTCCAATCTCCTGTTTAAGAAATGCCGAACATCATGATGGAAGTGCTGTGGAGCACCATCTGTTGAAAGATGAAGTCGGCGCTGTCGGTCTCCAGTTGCGCCATGAGCCAATTTTCCGCGGGCTACGCGTGAAACTTGCCCGCACGCGTTCAACCGTTTCTTCGCTCACTGCAGGCCAACCCGTTGATTTCCCCTTACAGAGGCAGCCAGAAGCTTTAAACTGCGCATACCATCGCCGAATGGAGTTAGCAGTTGGTGGATCTTTGTTGAACTTCGTCCTGAAGTGTCGTTGCACTGTTATGACTGACTGATGTGAGTGCATTTCAAGCACGACATACGCTTTCTCGGCTCCTGTCGCCATTTTGTCTCACTGCGCTCTCGAGCGCTCTGGCGGCAGAAACCTGAAGTACGGCTTCAGCCAAACAAAACTTTATGAGTTTTTCTACGTATCTGTAGTGTGTCGTGACCATATGTCAATGAATGGAGCTACAGTGAATTTATGAAATCGCTTCAATCATTTGTAATAGCCCTGTACTAGCAGTACCAGGCTATGTTATTGTGGGCTTTGATTCTCACTAACTCAATACAAAAAAGACTGAAGTAGTGCTACTCGCCATGCGAGATTGCGTAAGATTTTGCTGTCGAATTGTTGTAGAAAAGAGGCTGTGAATGTTGTAAATACTAGAATATGCTCTCTTCATATCCAAGAAACTGATTGCTGTACAGGCTTGTGATCAGAACTGTCAAATTTATCGCAGTAAGGTATTCCTGAGATTGATGCATTTCGATCGTCTAATTTGCCCTGCAGCAGCGCGAATGCAGCACACCAAATTCATCAGAGGAATTCAAGGAACGTTTTCAACAAACTTGAGATTCACAAAATTAAACTTGACCCTTGACTAAAATTTTAACCTCGAAAGAGACAGCTAACGTGTGTACGTTAGGGTGGCTCTCATACTTGTAATAACGTCGGGAGTGCAGACACTGTTTAGTGCCAGAATCGTCGGCTCTGGAAGGTGTGTAGAGCGCTGTCTGCGTACTGCCAGTTCCTCAGAAGTCGTGCAGTCAGAAATGCTCGACTAGCAGCAACATTCTTTATTGATAAGAGAGCTGTACAGTGGCTGACAGCGCGAGTCTGTGGAGTGCGTTGACCCCCAGGCAGTAGCAGCTGGCTCAGCGAAGAAGGCGGCGGCGTCCTCGGTTAGCGGTGGACGTGAAGGAGGCTGTGCGCTGCCTCAGCGAAGTAACAGAGAGCAGCGGTCTTGCTGATGCAAGACTGGCAGTCTGCCTGCCAAGCTGTAGGCACGGATGAAAAACAGCCGACCGCTCCCACTGACGGTCAGGCATGCACAGGCTCCGAACCGGAGACATCTTCAAGATGCGCAGAGTCCGTTCGAAGTCAGCCCGGAGGCTCGGTGGCTCCGGCGCGGGCCTCTTAAATCGTCTGGTCTAGCAGCGCCTCGTAGACGAGCAGCTAGCGGATGATATGGCTAGATGTGTACGAGGCTGATTGGCACACGTGGGGCCGTCGACTGGCAAGGAGTGTATTTCGACGTCGCCAGCAGTCGAAGACAAGATGCTGCTAGGGACAAAGCAACAATTATTTATAGCTACTTGGCCCACTCGCGATACGAAATAGCACCATTTCCGGTTACGTAGATGATCAAGACGGCGTTAACTTGGGCCACAGCATGTAGCAATTCAGCTGCAGTGGACTGCGCTCTTACACCGTGCTACTTCAACAATATTCCAGCCCTGGCAGCACGATTTCTAAGGCAGCTGACTTGCCCACCGCACCACGTGGCAAATGGCTCTGAGCACTATGGGACTTAACATCTATGGTCATCAGTCCCCTAGAACTTAGAACTACTTAAACCTAACTAACCTAAGGACAGCACACAACACCCAGTCATCACGAGGCAGAGAAAATCCCTGAACCCGTCGGGAATCGAACCCGGGAACCCGGGCGTGGGAAGCGAGAACGCTACCGCACGACCACGAGCTGCGGACCCACACCACGTGTTGTGAAGTCTCCACGAAGAGGTTTTGCTTGAACAGACGGTACTTATTAAAATTTTTGGTAATTTTTGTTTGTATGAATATAAAATAATTTAACAAAATATTTGCCGAGATCGCAATTACATAAGTTTAAGTGACTGCTAGTTTCAGTTGATTATCCAGCCATCTTCAGATCTGAAATGAAAAGGGAAAACTGCACTAAGAAGGAGCACTAAAAAAATTAATTAAAACTTTGAGGTAGTAAACAAAGGTCAATTACATACCGAGCATGTGTAGTGTCTGTTCGTAATATAAGACAAAGCCATAACGTCTGGTCACAGTAGTATCTCAACAAGACACGGAATCACAATAAAAATGGCATATAATACGGAAGTAAAACATTCGGAGTGTAGTAACTAAAAAACATAAGTGGTGATGTCAATACAAGACAAATTTCAAAACTGAATAACCTAACCGTGAATACCTGAAGTAAAATACCTTCTTGCAAGTTTCCGCTGATGTTCTGAACTCAAAGCACCGTATTTGAAATTCAGTGCACTTCCAGAAATTTACAAATATCACGTTGTCTGCCTTGACATCTATCGTATAGTTTTACGAAAACTTAAACTATATTAATGGGACATGTGTATCTTGACCATGTATGATCATAATTTGTTTCTTGAATCAGAATTGAAAGTTCTCAATGTGTTGAATCGTGAGGCAGAGCCGTCAGACAAAAATATAAAAATGTTTCAAGTAGGAATCCGTCATAGGACAGATATTATCTGTATTCAGGTTGAAGAGTTTATTTCAAATAAACTAATAATATATTTTACTAGAGTTCACTTGTGTATCGACTTTCTTAAGACAGATCTTTTACTGTAAAATTAAAATGCAGATTTCGTCAACGCTTTACAAAATTGGTTCAAATGGCTCTGAGCACTATGGGACTTAACTTCTAAGGTCATCAGTCCCCTAGAACTTAGAGCTACTTAAACCTAACTAACCTAAGGACATCACACACACCCATGCTCGAGGCTGACAAGCTAACTGCAGTTTCGTATGGTCATCTTGAGATTATTTCAGTCACCTGCGCCAAACGTAACAGAGATACCCTGAAACTTGGCGATGATGTGTAGATACAAATATTATTTGGCTTTTGTGGGATCTTAGTTACAGGTCCAAATAGATTTTCTACATCACCAATGTACACTGAGCATAGAACTGATGCCTGTAGTAATTTCCTGTAAAACATTCAAGGCAAATAAATAGAGTTATCTCGTTGTCGTACGTAAATAAGGCGACGGCGTAATACAGTGAAGATTCAGTTGATTGGTCTACAAGTTGTAGCACTGTTGCCAGTTTTGCAGGTGTTCCACTGTGACGTCACAGCGTCAGCCAATAGCAGTCCAGAATGCTTACTGGCCAACCTCATTTTTTCAAGAGAACATCACATCCGAGCGACACATCGCGAGCGATGTCACCTGCAATCCGTGTCTCACTTCACACCGCCGCACACAAACGCTTTACCAAGCAGTTTCATCCAGAATTTCGAGCACCACTGTGTTGTTAAGTTCTGCTATGGAAATTAAATTACGTTGAGCACAAGTGATAGTTTATATCCATACGTCAGCCAATACTTGCAAAAGATGAAACTTGGTTTGGGATGATTTGCTTGTGTGCTATAGGTTGCCTTTCACAATGCATTACACCATTCACTGATGCCAAGTGCGTTGTGTACTTCATTCCAGTCTGTATTTCTCCAATACATCTTAAAAGCCCCCAGTTCCGTTTACATTTATTAGTCTTCTAGTATTACTTGTATCTGAAAAACAGTTTTGCAATAGAGATGTGTTTGTTCGTTGGAATTGCCATAGTCGATGCTAAGCTCATACATTAATGACACATAGACATCTGTGCCACCCCATGAACCATGGACCTTGCCGTTGCTGGGGAGACTTGCGTGCCTCAGCCGTACCGTATGTGCAACCATAACGGAGGGGTATCTGTTGAGAGGCCAGACAAACGTGTGGTTCCTGAAGAGGGTCAGCAGCCATTTCAGTTGTGGTGTGCGTACTGTAAGACCTTTGGTACACACACCATCAGATTATTTGACTTGTCGCTCTAGCGAAGCAGGCGAGTTTCAGCAATAGGTCTCGTGGTCTTATCGTGGCGTGTTTATCTTCTGCCGTTAGGTCAGATGATAGAAATGCCACTTGCACGCTTAGAATAGCTGATTGACGGTGACCAACTTCAAACAGAACTTGATTAATTTTCACTCACATTTATTAAAATAATAAAAATCATAGACATTACGTAACTTGATTCTGGATGATGTTTAGAATTGACAATCTTAAGTTGCTTTGGTCTTGGTACGTTAATCATATTCTCACATATCTCTGATACTTGACAAAGTATCTATACATTTCTCTTCATGGCTATGTACAGGAATATGATAAACTTATTAGGCGCAGACTGAAACTCGACTATAGACAAATGCTGACTAATACAGACTAATGCAGACTGACTAATCGGAGGTCTGTACACTCGTTATAATACCTCGCGCGTTCAGGTACCACTGCGTGAGTGTGATCCACGAGGAGAAAAGGTTCTACATTAGCAGCAATCTCATTGGCTGCGTTACATATTAATGCGCGGATCGGCGGAAGCGGAATTTGGTCCGGCTCTAAGACAGTGCCATCTCGTAGTGCGGAGACGGACGAGCGCTGCGCCTGCATTGTTGTGCTTAGCGGGGCGCGCTCTATTGGGAAAGTTGTGTACGCGCTGACTACGCGGAACTATGTACACAACATCAGTAGTTGCAGGTGCAACAGTCTGGATGATTGACTGATCTTGCCTTGTAACAGTAACAAAAACGGCCTTGCTGTACTGGTACTGCGAACGGCTGAAAGCAAAGGGAAACTACAGCCATAATTTTTCCCGAGGGCATGCAGCTTTACTGTATAGTCCTCTTGGGTAAAATATTCCGGAGGTAAAATATCCCCCCATTCAGATCTCCAGGTGGGGACTACTCAGGAGGGCGTCGTTATCAGGGGAAAGAAAACTGGCATTCTACGGATCGGAACGTGAAATGTCAGATCCCTTAATCGGGCAAGTAGGTTAGAAAATTTAAAAAGGGAAATGGATAGGTTAAAGTTGGATATAGTGGGAATTAGTGAAGTTCGGTGGCAGAAGAAACAAGACTCCTGGCCAGGTGAATACAGGGTTATAAAAACAAAATCTAGTAGGGGTAATGCAGGAGTAGATTTAATAATGAATAAAAAAATAGGAATGCTGGTACACTACTACAAACAACATTATTGTAACCAAGATAGATACGAAGCCCACGCCTACCACAGTAGTACAAGTTTATATGGCAACTTGCTGCGCATATGATGAAGATGTTGATGACATGTATGATGAGATAAAAGAAATTATTCCGATAGTGAAGGGGGACGAAAATTTAATAGTCATGGGTGACTGGAATTCGGTAGTAGGAAAAGGAAGAGAAGGAAACGTCGTAGGCGAATATGGAATGGGTGTAAGGAATGAAAGAGGAAGCCGCCTGATAGAATTTTCAAAGAGCATAACTTAACCATAGCTTACACTTGGTACAAGAATCATGAAAGAAGGTTGTATACATGGAAGAGGCCTGGAGATACTACAGGGTTTCAGATAGATTATACAACGGTAAGACAGAGATTTAGGAACCAGGTTTTAAATTGTAAGACATTTCCAGGGGCAGATGTGGACACTGACCACAATCTATTGGTCAGGAACTGCAGATTCAAACTGAAGAAATTGCAAAAAGGTGGTAATTTAAGGAGATGGGACCTGGATAAACTGATAGAACCAGAGGTTGTAGAGAGTTTCAGAGAGAGCATTAGGGAACTATTGACAAGAATGGATCAAAGAAATACAGTAGAAAAAGAATGGGTGGCTTTGTGATATGAAATATTGAAGGCAGCAGAGGATCAAGTAGGTAAAAAAATGAGACCTAGTAGAAATCCTTGGGTAACAGAAGAAACGGTGAATTTAATTGATGAAAGGAGAAAAAATAAAAATGCAGTAAATGAAGCAGACAAAAAGGAATACAAACGTCTCAAAAATGAGATCGACAGGAAGTGCAAAATGGCTAAGCAGGGAATCGCTAGAGGACAAATGTAAGGATGTGGAGGTATATATCACTAGGGGTAAGATAGATACTACCGACAAGAAAATTAGAGAGACCTTTGGAGAAAAGAGAACCACTTGTATCAATATCAAGAGCTCAGGAGGAAACCCAGTTCTAAGCAAAGAAGGGAAAGCAGAAAGGTGAACGGAGTATGTAGAGGGTCTATACAAGAGTGATGTGCTTGCGGACAATATTATGGAAATGGAAGAGTATGTAGATGAAGATGAAGTGGGAGATATGATACTGCGTGAAGAGTTTGACAGGGCACTGAAAGACGTAAGTCGAAACAAGGCCCTGGGAGTAGACAACATTCCATTAGAACTACTGATAGTCTTGGGAGAGCCAGCCCTGACAAAACTCTACCATCTGGTGAGCAAGATGTATGAGACAGGCGAAATACCCTCAGACTTCAAGAAGAATATAATAATTCCAATCCCAAAGAAAGCAGGTGTTGACAGATGTGAAAACTACCGAACTATCAGTTTAATAAGTCACGGCTGCAAAATACTAACACGAATTCCTTAGAGACGAATGGAAAAACTGGTAGAAGCCGACCTCTGGGAAGATCAG